>NW_026067994.1:3781997-3834497 GCF_014885135.2 Alexandromys fortis
GGGGGAGGGGGGGGGAGGGAGGGGGAGGGAGGGAGGGAGAACAGATAGTCATTTTTGCATTCAGCGCTAAAAATCTCACTTATTTGTAGTAACATGTAAAACTGTTTATACTTATATACTGTGCAAATATTTCCCCATATCTCATGTCAGTTGAACCAGAGAGCAAACCTAGATAAAGGTGAGATAAATCTGATTATGCCACTTCCCTTCAGAGTTAACAGAATACAGACATGTTTATTGGCCTGCTCTTAATCACACAACGAGGAGCTAGGACTTTTGAGAAAGTACTCATTTTCCCACTCGATCACATTCTCTGTCTTAAACATCCAAGCTGATGCTTAGTAAATTTCATTATTATGATTTTCTTCATGGGCCCCAAAGCAGCATCTCACTGTGGTATGAGCCGAGGCACAGGCTTATAAACCACATCACTTTCTTAAGAGGGGGAGAGAAGGAAGACGGAGGGCTCTTGAGAAGAGGCTCCACGGAGAAGGAAGGTGCAAGTGCTACACTCAAGGCCAGGCAGCTGTGTCTGGCTCTCATCCTGCGTCTGAAAGCGAAGCAGATCCACTTCGTAGGGGTCTGTGTGCCTCTTTGTGTCTTGTCCTCTTCTGTAACAAGAGAACTTCGAGGGCAGCTTCGAGAATGGAATGTGAAGGAGCAACTTACTTTCCTAGAAGGATGGATGCTTCAACTGCCAGAAGAAAAGGGGGAAAAAAACAACAACCACTCTTAGGTGTTCCCTGTGTCCTTGCTCTATAAGCTGCGTCCCAGGATTCCTTGCAGGTCTCTCCCTAGCTGTGCCAATCTATCTCCAGCCAGGCCCATCATTCTCTCTACCCACCACTTGCTGGCCACAAGACTAGGGCAGAACCTGGTCCAACCCCAAAAGAGATGGATGCAGACCCGTGTCATTGTGCACCCCAGACTCTCCCTAGGACTACCTTAGTCCCAGTCTTGCATTCGTAAATCATATGCCTTTGGGTGACTGGTGCATCAGTTTTACATATTCCCCTAGGGGGAAGTAAGAGCAGGTAGACATGACCTTGATTGGAATAGAATGGGCCTAGTTAGTGTTTCCTCCCAGGAAGCTCAGGGGATACCAGTTGTGATGTCCCTGACACGGAAAGCTTTCAGCAAGTGCCTGGCACAGACTCAAAGTGCCCTAAAGAGCAGTTAAGAGCATAAGTGAGTCCTTTGGGTTATGATCAAACTTCCTCCCACACATGTGTCACTTTCCTCATGCCGATCTTGTTTCATACGGATTGGGGGACACTTCCCTACCTAGAATGTGTGGAGCCCTGGATGCCGTCCCTATGCACACAACAAAAAGAAAACACATAGATTGAGATAAATGATCAAACGTCTGCATTCTAACAATTGAAGCCATCTGGTCACAGTAGATAAGAGGTCCTAGCACATCCTGGTTGAGAAATAAGAGTTGTATATACACACCTAACCAGTAGATCAAAAATCAGACTCAGACACCTAGATGACAAAGTGAATTTAGTAAGCAGAGTAATGATTGAATTAAAGTTTGCAATGCAGAAAATAGCTTCTTTGGCAGCATATGGAAAAGAAATGCCTCGGCCTCTGGGCAGCAATGGGGAGCACACAAGAGCTGAGTCATGAAGTGTCCCATTTTGACCGACAGGAGAAGGTTGTGAGACTAACTGAGAATTCAGTATCTACACTGTGCTTCCTAAAGTATGCTTGCCAGGTTCTTTGCAGGAAACAAAAGGCTCTAAGAGCTGTATGCACCAATGTCTTAATTCAACCAGAGAGAAAGAGATTTTCTAATTAATGGAAAGTTAAGTATGATTAATGATGAACGCTGTAGCACAAGCTCAGCCTGAGACTGTCAGGGAACGCCATACTTTGTCATGGTGGGAGACCATGGACAGAACTCCAGCTGGCATGACGTAGAGGTGACACTGGGTAAAAAGATTTCCAAGAAAAAAATCTGAAAAGCTGGATGGTGGTAGTAGTGGGGGTGCATAGCTAAGACTGGAACCCAGGGCCTTGTGTTTTCTAGACAAGAACTCTGGCAAGGAGCCACACTCCTGGCTCCAGAAGCCTGAAACATTTGACAGAATCATTTTACATAGAACTCAAGAAGAATCATCCAAAGCTTGTGAACATTGGAGTGCCACCCTCAGTAAATACAAGAATTTCTAAATCAGTCTACATGCTACTGCGGACATGGCTGAGCCTGCAGCATCTCACTGTGGTATGAGCCGAGGCACAGGCTTATAAACCACATCACTTTCTTAAGAGGAGGAGAGAAGGAAGACGGAGGGCTCTTGAGACGAGGCTCCAAGGAGAAGGAAGGTGCAAGTGCTACAACGTTTGGTCCCCACCCCAGCATCTGCTAGATGTGGAGATGGGGACCTGTAGTCAGCACTCAGGAGGCTGAGGCAGGGGTATGAGACATTCAAAGTGATCTTTGTCTATATCTGAAGGTTAAGGCCAGCCTGAAGTACGTGAGACCTTATCTCAAAAACATTTATTTTTAAGCGATGGCAACTATTTGAAGTAGGTATTGGAAACTTGTTTGGGAACTAATTAGGAAGAAGAGGAATGAGTGGTTTCCTTGTGTCCTAATGGTCTTGATGAGCCCGCCTTACCTGAACAAATGCTGACCTTCAGGTGCGGATGGGATTTCTCCACCATGGCGGCTAGTGCCTTTCCCTTCTGGTTTCCTGTCTGGTACCAACTCTGGGCAACATGTTCCCTTGTATTCCAGTTTTCCTGGTCATTGCAATTCATCTCAAGGAGTCTACAGCCAGATCAAGGAAAAAGTCTCATGGGATGAAGGCCTCTCTGTGGGTAACAACTTCCTGCTTTATAGAACTCTTTTCAATTTGTGAAGTTCTAGGTTTACAGGTTACTGAGAGAAATGGGAGAAGTAATTTGTCAGACACTTCCGGGCCGTGATTCTTCCAATGGCAATGTTGTGGTTCTTCTGGGTCCTGAGACGGTAGAAACTCCTGCTTTGATCTTCCAATGATAAACAGCACCACAGGCTTTTAAGAAACACCTTACAATGTACAATGTATTAAGGATGCTCATGTTAGATCCTAACAATGCTAGATCTTAGGGAAAAAGTGAGTTATTCTCAACTCAAGCTGCTAGCATAGATCTGCTCTAAAGTCCTAAGCATGGGGAATTTCCTACTGGCTTGATGTTCATTGTCTGGGATGTTCACTGTCCCTGGATAAACCACTTCCCCTTTCTGCTACTCTGGCTGCATGACTAATGGTTACTAGTGGCCACTTGATATGAGTGTGGGGTGTCAAATGAGCCAATGTAAGAGTGCCCAAAGGAGAAGCCCATGATCACTTAGTGGGAAGAAAGTATCTCTATCATAGCTTTCTTTCTCAGCCTTGTCCATATGGTACAAAACTAGGGAGTCCCTGCTGGGTTAATAACATGACAGGGCTGGAGTGCACTGTAGACAAGGGAAGAAAAAAAAAATTCTCACTTGATATTAAATTTCTGAAAAGAGCTGTCCAATTTGCTAGCTCTTCCCCTCCTGACCTTCCCTGAGTATTGAGAAGGTGAGGTGCCTCTTTCCGCACCAGCATCTCCATAGCAGAAACTCTGAGGAGCAGAGCGTGCTTAAATAAATGTCTTCAAGGTTTTTCAACCACATTGACCACGGGCACAGCCCATGAGAGTCAGGGCTCTCCCTGTCTCTGATCACAGCAGCCTTAAAGGAGCTGTCAGGGGCAGAATCCATTGTGTTTCCCATGTTCTCACCCTTAAGCCTGACCTGCTGACTCATTTACCACGTGTAGATTTGACTGTCCTTTCTCTCGCAAGGTAGAAAGGATAATGGAAAGTTACTGGCTACTCGGAAATGAAAAAGTAGACTAGAGGCAAGGGAACAGCAGGTCAGGTCATGGGAGGTTTGAGGAGTCATCCAGCTTGGACAAGATGAAGGGCAATGCTGAGTCAGGCTAATGTCAGAGTGAGCAACCTCCAGCGGCAATGCGTAAGAGGACGGGAAGATCAGAGAGGGCCAGCTGCTTCAAAATGGGAAGAGGCTGTCACCTGAGGTAGAAAGACTGATGCTGACAAGCATGTGTGGACTTCCTGCATGCAGGTCTGATTCATACATGGCAGGGGTTAACTGAGGTCACACGTATGATAAGGCAGTGCCTACAACCTCAAGAACTCAACAAGAGCTGCCATTATAAAGCTGCCTCTCTGTTTTACTATGGGTCCCCTCTCTGTAGTAAGATCTGAAAAGCTGGATATTACCCTAAACAGAATTTGGAATTAAAGCACTCAGAAAACATTTTCTCATATTTTGACAAATGAAAACTAATATTCCTAATATGATTACAAGAAATATTCTTAATATGATTATACAATCAATCAATATATGGCCATGATACCCTGTATACATGTATGGAAGTTTTAAAAAATGAAAAATAGAAAATGATACAGAAAGAGTAGATGGTTAATAAGCCAATGGCAATAACATCTATGCCTACAAAGTTTCAGGGACCACAGCAGGCAGGTCCTGCCATACACAAGTGTGTGTGATAAAGGTGTCTGACCTTGAGGAATTCACCAGATCGCATTTGTTATTTATTCTCCAAGCATATTCAGTGAGTTCACCTCCATCGCTCCATTTGCAGAAATGAATGATTACCTCATCTAATTCTAAGATGCCCAGACTAAGGCTTGCCCTATAGTAGACACCCAGCAAATGCCTTCTATCGGTGACCCTTTCTGTCTACCCATGTACTTGATAGAGGGTGTTAACCCGTGACTGTGAACATTAGTGAGCCAAACGGCCAGCTTGTCACTGTGTCCCTCAGTCTCATCTTTTCACAGACAAATCTAGTAGCAACGGATCCCTGTCGTGCTTTGCCCGTTTAGAATCCAGGCTTTGCCCTTTTTCCTCTGGCAGTTAGGCCATCACCTGGGGTTTTTACTCTGACTGCGCAGCTCTTTCTCTCTTCCAGGGTCCATGTTTATCAGTACCCCATCTCTTTGGGCTTATGGTCCTGATCAGAGAGCCTTGGAGAGATCAGGTGACTTAGAGGGAAGGACTTGGCAGAAAGCAGCCACCACCTTCAGGATTTAGTGTCCTGATTGACAGGTAGGGTGACCGGAACCTTAGGAAGGGGAGAAGGGATAAGGTGAAGGTGGAGGGGAAAAACAAACTCCCTCCTCACTGTGGGTCCTGCTGCAACTCTCCTGCGTGGACCACCACAATTCATGTGCTCTCTGAACCGGGAAAAGCAATAGACCCAGACAGCCATCTCAATTCTATTTAGCAGCTTAAAATCTAAATTGATGGCTTCTCTTCGTCTCCTCTGAAGGTCTTTTATTTAGGTTTTGTGCCTTGTTCGTCCTAACTTTGTTACGCACCACGCTACTTGCAAATGGGGCAGCATAAATTAAGACGTGGTGATGATAACATTTGGAGCAGGTCCTCCGGGAGGCTCGCGTGAATCTGGCTTGTGGATATGAGCAAATCTTCCAGGTTGACATTGCAGCATACAACTCATATATTTCTCCCTGCGATTCCATTTCCCACTCCTGTCAGCCCACTTCATTGAGCCAATGCCAGGAGAGGCCCCAGGCAACTCCAGTGCTTCCTATTTCAAGCAAAGCAAAGTTAATTTACTCGCATGAAAGATGCAAAATTCAAATCTCTTCTCTTTCATCCTCTAGAGGACTCGGTTTGTTTCTGACAGGCCAGTTGCCCTGCTCAAACTCCCGGGGTCTCCACATTTGCTGCTGTCACTCGGAAGAGCTGGTGGGCTTTTGTAGGCTGATCAGCAGTGGGAGCCTTGTCTACTACTTAGATGCTGCAGCTCGGGCAGTGTGGTCCTGCCAGGAGCTGGCAGCTGCTTCTCCCAGGGCTGTAGATGACCTTTAAGGAAGCCTGAGTTTGCATCAGCAGCTCAGAAATCCTCAGGTCTGAGCTGCAGTCAGCTGACTGCCTGCAGGAAGGGTGTCTTGGAGGCCACAATGGAGCTGTCTTTGTGGTTAGAGAGACGACTCTTCCTAGGTGGTAGAAGCTAGAGAGGATAAGGAGCTGGGATGCTTAAAGAGAACAGAGCCCTTCCATCCATCACTGGGAAGCAAAAGCAACCAGAACCCATGTGAACTCTAACCCTGTCCCTGGGCTCCAGGCTCTCTGGGTAAACCTCTCTCCCCTTCATTACTCTCCCACTCACTCCCTCCTCCCAGGTAAGGCTCGGAGCCTTCTTATTTCCTTAAGCCTTTTACACTGCAACAGGTGACCATGGGAAGAAGTTATGTATTTTACAGATAAGGTAAGTGGCTTCTCACAATGATTGTCTGGTAAGGCTCATTGTTGGGGACTACAGACCCTCAGACCCTGAACTTTCTATGACCCATTGCCTGCTGGAGTGAACAGCTTGTTTTCCTGTGCTTGCAGCTGCTCTGAGCATGAGACCCACATGAGTTCCTGATGGCAGAAGAGTGGTTTTCTAGTGGGTTTGCAGCTGCAAATCCCAAGAGCTGGGGCATGGCTATTAGTTAAAGAGAGCCCTATATAAGCTGCCCTGGAACACAATAAAACTGGCCTTCTTGTTTCAAGTGTGACCTGTGTCTCTGTGTGTTTTTCAGTCTCCAACATTTTGCTTGACCTGCAAACAGGCCCTTAGTGCAGGCGCTACAGCCCATGGCTGGTTACAGGCCAGTAGACCAATCAGCTCACCTGTGATAATCCCTGAAAGGGGACTCTTCTTCATAGTCATTCCACATAGGAGGGACCTGGGGCTGACAGATGTTACAGTCCTTTTGGGAATGGGCATATTAATAAATAGTAAAGCTAAGATTTGCACCCAGGCTCTGAATGATGCTTTTAGTCAGCACACCTGTGAAAACCAGAGCTGAGGACGTAGACTTAAGGCTCTACCTTTGCGGTGGACATCAACATCTTTGCTCTTCAACCAGACTGAGTGATGCGCTCCATACTGCTGCTCTGGGCTCTGCTCAAAGGGTGAAACCACATGCTGCTTTGGTACCTGGCTCTCTGATGATGTCCCAGAGCCATCCAAAACAGGATCCAGGCTACTTCAAGCACTACAGTTCTCTATCAGGATCCATAGGACATGGTTCCAGGACCCTCACAGATACCCAAACCCTAGGTGATCAAGTCCTCCATATGAAAGAGTACTTGAATGAAACCTACATATAATCTTTAAATCATTCTAGATTGATTATAATGCCTAGGGCAATGTTACTACAATATAAAGAGTTTTATTTTGTATTATTTGGGGATTACAAGGTGAAAAGTCTGAACGCATTTCACTAAAATGAAAATTGTAAAGATTCTCTTTTTTGACCTGTAGGTGTTTGAACCTACAGCCATGGAGGGCTGGCCTACTGTAAGTGAGCCCTCCCATCCCCACATCCATCCTCTCCGCCAAGATATCCAGGCATCCTAGCAAGCCTTCCTCCGTGCTTTCTATCTTCAGCTCTTCCCACAGCTCAGGAGGTTCTAATGGATCCTACATGATGGTAAGAATGATGTCACTTCCAGTCCATAGGATTGCCAAGGCAATCAGCTATACCCAATAGCCATAAAGTGGAGCAGAAGGATAGAGGTGTTGGCAGTGGGCACAGGCTAAGAGATCCAGCAGAAAGCCACACAGTCCCCTGCCTCAGAACTGTTCTTGGAAGAGAGTGGCTTGCCTTCTGAAACCATCTCAAAGACATTAATAATTTATTATCCCCAGGAGGGAAAGTCAAAATTTCCAAAGAGGGAAATAAAGACCTAACGGGCCCTAGAGTCTCCCACTCAATTGACAAGGGTTGTTTTCATATTCATCTACTGCAGACATAGGAGTCTCGGCCATAAAGAAAGGTAGAAGGAAAGGTTGTATGGGCTCAATCCTCTAAAAATTCCCCAAAAGCCCCAACAAAATACATCTTTTAAAAATAAGATCATTCCATAGCTATATGATTTCAAATCTCCTCAGAATTTACTAGGGTTTTTGCATATAAATCTTGAACACTGAAGGTACTGGATAAGGAACTTATGGGTATTGTTAACCAACATTTCTATAAGAAAATGGAGTCTGTGAGAATAGAGTTGAAGTTCTTACAAGCCAGACACTGACCACAGAGCCAAGCTTCACAGTATGTGGGACCCATTATTGCCCCCATCTTTATTCTAGGCAAGGAAACACTAGGTGGTTGAAACAGAAGAGCAAGGAGCCCAGGAGGGAGCCGGGGACCAGAGCTTTCCAGGTTTAAGACAGTGAAAATCTCAGCTGTGACCATCACTGCTGAAAGAGGACCACTGGTCTGTAAAGATCCGCCTTTTCCATCCAGGACCCTTAAGAACTCTTTTTCTTTTTGTGCTTTGGTGAGATCCCTACAGACAAGAAAGTATGCACTGTGACCATCCAGAGGTTCTAGACCTTCTTGTAAGAAACAACACAAAGTCTTGGAGCAGGAGATGAAGCTGAGTCGGCAGAATGCTAACCTTCCATGTGGGAGGCTTGGACTGGACTCATAACACCACAACTATCTCCCTGGCCATTACACTTAGTGGGATAAGGCAATTGGACAGAAAGTATATAAAGGTCATTCAGAAACAAGAAAAGAAGTTTATTTTTTCATAGTTACGAGAAAAAGAGACAAAATTATTATTGACTTTTTCCCATATGGTTTTCTCCCTTAGAATGCAGGTGTCCAAATCTATCTGAACTTAGTTTTGTTAAGTGTTCAAAATTCTAAAAAAAAAAAAAAAATTGAGAGATTATTTAAAAGGAAATTCAAGCACTCCTCAGTGTGAGTCAGTTTTCCTTCACTGTAACAACAAGTTACTCGGTAAGAATGACCTCAAAAGAGGAAAGATTTGGGTACTGGTCTTACAGGTTCCAATTGATGACTAGGTGGCCTCATGGGTCTCAGGCCTCTGGTCAAGGTGCACACACAGCAAGAGTGGGAAGTGGCAGGGAGATTTTGTCATGTGATATCCAAGGAGAAAAAGAGGAAAAGAAAGGGGATGAGTCCTCACATCTCCCAGGGCCACAACTCCCATGGCATAAGAATTTCCCGGTAGGCGCCACTCCTAAAAGTACCACCCTGGTGACTGAGTCTTCAAACTAAGGGCGTTTGGTCCAAATCACAGCAACCTTTTCAGTCTTGACTTGACCTTCCTGCTTCTGCTGTGTTCCCTGTCCAACTGGGTCTGCAAAGGAAGAGGGATAGGGTGCCTTGATTCTGTCTCCTAGTGACAGAAGGGGCGTCTCTTGTTATCCAGGGGCTCCTGGCATTAGTCCTTGAGTTCCTGCTTCATTATTCTAGAACTTGGATGGTCTCAGCAAAATAAGCCATTCATTACAGGGGTCTTTTTGAACACAACCAGCAGCATTTCCAACGGTCAGCATCCTTTATCATCTCCAACAATACCCACCCTGTCTAGTCCCTCAGTACACCCTCCATCTACACACAGTAACCCCTTCCCTCCTGATCCCCCACAAAGCAGGCTGTTTTGACTTTTTTCCTGGTAGGGAGACATTTCTTTAGTAATCTGGGAGTGTTAATGTGCTAATGCAGGTAAATTGTAATTAATTTCTCTCTAATTGATGCGTGGGTCTACCTAGGCCCCTCATTTTCCTCCCTTCATTTCTTTATAAATATATGATTTGACAGGTTAATTTGAAAGCAAAGTTAGATTCTTTACAGCCATCTAAGCAGAAGCCCCAGCACGCAATTTGCTGTCTAGTTGGGTGAAGCATAATAAAAGGGTTGAAGTCAGGTTATCCTTTTTTTTATCATCGTTTTGCTAATTTAATCTTTTTCCTCTTCGAAAGGTAATAAAATATTCATTCCCCAGCCCGAAAACCTTGGCAAATGCTATTCAAGGGGCAGTATCCACAGTGTGCCTGCTCTCTGTGTTGACCTTCTCCCAGGTGGGCCTAGCAGCCTACTCCTGAGGGCTCCTTAAGGGCCCCCGTGGGCGGCTCTGGGGGTGTTCTGTTTTGGCATCCGAATCGGATTGAGTCAAGCTTCCCACATCTTGCTACAGCTCAGAGAAAAAGGTTAGAGATTGCTGGAGGCACCTAGGCAGCAGGAGAGTCAGCCCCACAGTCAGGTGCCTGGAGATAGTCTCAGAGAAGGCCTGAGAGGGAGGACGGTTTCTCTCAGCAGGGGCTTGAGTTCCCTGAGGGGTTTATGGAAGGAAGACAGGTGGCTTTTCCACAAGGGCACTAAGCCTTCTGAAGGCAAGAGGAAAGCCCAGCTGACTGGATGGCAGGTTTAGGGGAGATTACACTGAGATGAGCTAGGGAAAACTGAGGGGCATGCTGCTCTTTGCACAGACGAATAACGCCGGATGCTGAGAATCTATACCATGTGTACCATCTCCCCTGGTGATTTGCTAAAAACGTCTCTGCGCCCAGGTTTGATCACGAGAGAACGGACATAGTTAAGAGATCAAAAACCCTTCCTGGATGGACTCTTCCAAGACTTGTCCTAACAGCAGAGGCATGTTGGGGTCATCTTCCCCTCTCTGCCCCCTCTTCTCCTCTCCTTGTCATGCAAGCTGAGAAGCAGGATTTAGAAGGGATGGGTGCTGCTGGTACTTCCTTGTATGGGGCGGTAAGGTGACCGACCCCTGGGAAATAGGATTTTTGTCAACTGTTAAACTTAAGAGGTTCCATCTAGACCCTGGTGTTGAAAGTCCTGGTGGGAAGTGTGTGCACGTGTGCCACGGTCACGAGTTCACCAACCTTCACTGTTTCTCTCTTTCGGTAGAGCAGAGAAGGTACCTGCTCTGGTGAGAAGTAAGTCTTAGGAAGGGGGAGCTGATTAGTGCCCAGTGGCCATTTAGTACTCCGGTGGTCACCATGGTTCCCCTGTAGAGATAACAAGGGTGTGCAACTCTTCCAAGGAGCTTGGGCTAAATGCCTGAGACTCAACCCAAATCACTTGAGAGTCCTGTATGGGAAGGCTTCTGCAGGAACTGCTGAATGCGTGAAACCAGAAACGAGACGGATGCCACCCTGCCCTTTTATTAAGTATGCTCATGCCCCGGGCATTTTATTTTTAAATAATTAATTAATCAATCACTTCGGTAGTGCTGGCATTAGATGCAGAGACTATACTCTCAGCCCCTGCTTTTTATTTTTTTAAGGTTGCCATGAGTAGGTTAACCTGTCTCACCCTCCATAAAGCTACAAAATAAGCTGCCTGATGAATGCTTTCAAATAGCTAATTTTTCCTCTACATTTTATACAAGTGCACATTTTAGTGGCTATATCTCCCCGCCATTTTTGCATGTCATTAGGATCTTTTATTTTCATAACAGATTATGCAATTATGACTATTCTTCCATATGAAATTTAGTTTCATTCTTTCTGTCCAAATATTTGGGGAACTTCATTCATTAGGGAAAAGGTCTCTTTCACTCACTGTTATTTTTAATTATCAGCATTAAACTATCTTAAAAGGCTGCCTGAAAACCAAAGAGGAGAACCATTTATCAGGGAAACAACTCGTGCACATCAGAGGGAAAATACTACCCCAAAATGACACAAGCAGATGGATTGAAGAGACACCGAGAGTGCAGAATGCATCCAGATTGGGAGGGAGGGAGGGAGCTCGGCAAAGAAAGAATGGTGGTGGGGGTAGCAGAACCTTGACCTTTGCTAAGGAGGGATGCTAGGTTTCAAAGGGCAGGGCGGAGCAGGCTGCATAGCCCCCCCCCCCCCAGTGCAACCTTGGAGCTTTTAGCAAATAAAAAAAAATGAGACGAAAGCTTAGTCTGTGCCTCTCACCATCATGTGCTGGGATGGGCGCCTCAGTGTTTCCTCTCGGGAATCAGAGCCATGTGTATACACCAGAAAAGAGAACCTTGACTCTCAGCCCTCCCTCCCCCCAGGAAAGTTCTTCAGGTCAGAAAAGGGGCTAGTGAGGGCATCCTGGCCACCAGAGGAGAGCACTCCAGCCTGTGGTTTTGTTAGCTTTATTCTCCTTTCTCTCACTTCCTTCCACAGAGGACACTCATGAAATGGTGACCCCAACTCCCTTTCACACGCCCTGACTTCCTTCCATCCTGCATCCCTCCCCACTGTCCTTTGGCTTCCTCTCCTACTACAGTGCTGACCTCTAAGGACTGCTGCCTTAAGCGACCTCTGCCTTCTGTGGGTCCCTCTGTCTGTGGAACCCCATCTTTGGTTTTCATGAAATCTCTTTCTAGAGTGTCTGGAATTTTTTGTTGTTGTTGTTGTTTTTTTTTTTTTTTCTTCTTTTTTTTCGAGACAGGGTTTCTCCATAGCTTTGGAGCCTGTCCTCCTGGTACTAGCTCTTGTAGACCAGGCTGGCCTCGAACTTACAGAGATCCGCCTGCCTCTGCCTCCCGAATGCTGGGATTAAAGGCGTGCGCCACCACCGCCCGGCGTGTCTGCAATTCTTTAGCTATATCCGTCCTCTCATCTTCACTGTACCCCACCCTCGCATGTGCCCCCCTGACTCCCCACCAAGTCGAGTCTCCTTTCCTAATTCATACACCACTCTTCATTATTCATTGTGTCTTATCAGCATCACCCACACTGATTGGACCACTGCATGTAATCCACATGGTGACATCAACACACATCTGCCTGCTATGTATCTCTACAGACCCGAATTAAACGTACCTCTCCCCCTGAACATCTGCTGCCTGCTCCTCCTACTTCAGCCCCCATTTTGAACACAACTCTTTATCCATTCAGTTTCTGGGCCTGGAATCCCAGGGACCATTGCCATCTCTCTTCTCCCTCCGCTCTCCGCAACCAAACTATGGCTAGATCCCGGCCTTTCTGCCCACTGAGGGCCACACAAGCCTCCCTATCCTCTGGCCTTTGTCCAAGGTCAGGATTGAACCCCTTGTTATTTGGCCTGCCAGGGAGCTGCTACTAGAACACTCACTGGCAGTGTTTATTTCCTGCCAATGCATGCTCTTTCTTGTCAAGGCACCCTCACAAAATGCAAACGCCCATCACTCCTGGGCTCAAATTATGTAACATCTGGATTTGACCTTGAGGACAAAATCCCTGGTTCTTGGCACAGAGGTCCTTTTTTTTTTTTTTTTTCCTACAGAGACTTGCCTTATGGCCCAGGGTGGTTTCAAACTTTTGATCATCCACTCCAGTCACCTGGGTGCTGAAATTAAGGTATCCTCACACCCTATTCAAGCTTTCATTTTTGAAAATTCTCATCTGAGGCTCGCTTTCTGTCTTCTAGCTCTGTCTGCTCTTAGTTCCTGCCCCTCACCCCCAACCAATACACTCCCAGCAGCCATAGGAAGGCGTGTGTTTTCTTAATCCTCTGCCTTGAGGATTCGGGTTAGACGACACTATAGTGACTCAGGGTCAAATGTTGGGTACCTACGGAAAGAAGGTCCTCTTTTGTTTCTCAGTCCCTAGACTTCCCAGAGCCTTCCTCAGGAGAGCAGTCAGTTACCGAGCATTTGTGCACCTCTGCCCATTCATCGGATTATCTCCCTAGCCCAAGAACTTCCGGGGGAACAACTGCGCTTCTCTGTCACATAAAGGGAGCTCCCAAAAGTTTATTGAGTTGTTTAGAAGAATAAAATTAAAAACGATACATACTAATTCACCCTAAATCTATCATGAAGATTATTCGGTGTTTATTGAATGGATGTCTTTCAAATGATATCTCCTGAGCAAATAATTTTTACATCCCCAATCTGTGCACTAAATATTTCAAATAAAACAGTAGAATGAAAGCTAGCCTCCTATGACCGAGCGTTTATGCCGACCCCAGCTGGGGCTGGGGAACCAGAAAGCCTGAGTCTCTGTGTCCATTCCAGCCGCTCTCCCAGGCAGGCAGTCCCCAGCCACACTGCATCTCTCTGTCTGTGAAGCAGCTTAGAAAAATGCCCGCTCACAGGCAGGCGCTACCAGGCACCAGGCTCCGGCTCCATTTACACATTTGCATTCTGCTTATCAGGTCACCCAATGGCAAAATCTTCAGAGGGAGCCGGCAATTTCTCCCTCACACTGAAGCTAATGAGCAAAATAGCTTTTGCTGAAGGACAAGAAAAGTCGGAGCGCGCGCACGGTGTACCGCGGGCTCCACGGGCAGGCTGTCATAATTATGAAAAAACCATCACAAGACTTACAAATTAAAAGCCAAGGAGGAAACTTTTGCCCTATCAGGTTCGCGGGGAAGCATCTCGCCATTCCTCAGGACCCAGCAGCTGCAGAGGAAGCTGGTCTAGAATGCTGACGGCCCACAGTCTCCCACGGGCTCCCAGAGGGGACCCAACACCAGCTGTCAGTTGTGAAGCAAAAGGGGGGTGTTTTACATGCACTCTGGGCCTTCCTTTCATTTCGAGTCCCAGAGGTGACTTTCATTACCAGGTTAACGACCAACTCGCTTAGCTGAGTAGCAATAAGCAATACCTGGCTCTCTTCTCTACTTCCCCTGCCCCCACCCTTCTTCCTCAGTCTGCAGGTTTTCCTAGCTGCTGTTCTGAATATCTTCTCAAGCAGCTCACGCAGGGACTAAAGGAAGCTCATTTCTGAGCCAGTTATCAACTCCCCCTTTGGATCAAACTGCAAACTCAAATTGTCCCAATCTACCTAAACAACCCAAGGAAAATGGGGTCTAAATTGTCCAATTTTGGTGCGTCCACCTAGCTCGCTAATTTAATTTTACTTCTCAAAAACCCGAGACCCTGTACAACCTCCTCTGCATTGATCTGAGAAAATGAGGGAGAAAAAAAAAATCACGTTTCCCTAAACAGACCATGGGACACTGGTGACACAAGACGCTGCATCTCCGGGGTCGGTCTTCAGGTCTCCAGGGAAGGACAACAGGAAGTGCAGAGCCACAGATACAGAAAAGTAACAGCGGAAGGAGACAGGAGCCTTTAGGCTCCATTGGGAATGGGCATTTCTGCCTGACTTGCAAAGGAAAGAGACAGTTGCGACAAGCACCCTCAAGCACTGGCAGATGCTCAGCTGTGTTTGAGGAGTCACCAATGGATGCTGCATTGATTGTTGGTCTCCCGTGTCCTTGCGCCCAGTTGAGGAAGGCAGCAAGATCCCACCTAGGCCTTGAGGGCTGAGACAGAGATCTGACACTCTGAACAAACTATGAAGGACTTAGGCGAGAAACCAAACGCCAAACGAAGCCTTATCAGTAAATGGTAATTGTGAGAAGTTGTCAAGAATACAAGTTGTGTATTCCTAGGTGTCTTGGCTTTATTTCTGAAAACTAAGCTCCATGGAAGAAGGCAAAGGGCCCTCCTTAGCAAGAGCAGCAGCAATCAGGAGACGGTGGACAGTTTCACTTCTGTCCACAAGGGGTCGCTCACACAACTAGGGAAGAACCAACAGTGCAATGGCCGCTCCACTTTCCGCCACTGATTAGTAGCAGGAGAAATGATGACCCTAGTGAATTGCACACTCAGGTGTCGTGCCCCCTGCCTGCATCACAGATTTGTTAATAAGGAGAGTTGCATGACTGCCCAATTCCTGAAATGACTGGTCGTGTCCTCTGTGACCTTTCCTCTCTTCTGTGCAGCACTCCCTGGCTACCAGAAAAGGGAAACAAGATGATCCGCCCGTGCTGAGTGAGGTTGATAGCATCAGGGACTGAGAGGGGGGAAAAAAAATCTTTCAGAATCTAGGCAGCTGGACACAAAGCCAGTCCGTTCCACAGGTTGTGTTCTTCTGAACTGATTCTTTATTCCTACAGATGCACTGTACCCTGTTCTTGTTCCTGAGAAAGGAAAAGGTCAGAGGTCTCTATGATCAGGATGTATATCTTAGTCGCGATAAGCCAAGTTACGCTGTGATTACTAACGTGCTAAAGCGCTAGAGAGTTTTATAAGCTGTCTGTTCCCTCTTGCCTGCTCTCTTTGCCCCAACATGTTTTTGCCACACACCAAAGCCAACAGAATGGCCTCCCGTCAGCCTCACTTTAAAGGGAAGCCATCAGAAATTAGAGCCAGTGACTCTAATTTCTGATGGGAATTGACACCGACACGTCTTTCCACATTACATTGGCTAACACTAATCATGTGTCTAATATAAGTTACCAAGAAGGAAGCAACAAATAGGTCTTCTACAGTGAATGAAAACAGTGTTTGTCAATCTTGCCAGAGGGAGTCTCCTACCGCAGGAGTTGGTACTCAGTCAGCCCCTTTTGGAGTATGGTTTACAATTTCTTACAAGCCCACTGTCCTTCGACCGAATGGAAAAACAACTGAAAACCATTCTGACCCAGGCCAGCCTTATGTTTGCTCATAGCAGCTCTGAGTTATCAGCAAGGGTCTGGTCTTCTTTATTTTGTTGTTTGCCCTCTGTCCTGGATCCCTGGTTTCAGCATGCCAGCTGTAGAGAATTAGCTAGCAATCAGAAACTGAAAACACAGGGTTAATTACATAATGTTTTATAAGCAAACACAAAAAATGACTTGGTGTAGCCCTGGCTGTCCTGGAACTTGATTTGTAGACCAGGATGCTGGCCTTTAACTCACAGAGATCCACCTGCCTCTGCTTCCTGAGTGCTGGGATTAAAGGGCAGTGCCACCACCATTTGGATATATATACATATATATATATATTCTGTTCAGGAATTCAACATCATACTTAGAAAACTTTGAGAAACTTTAACATGAAATGTTATATCAAAAACAGAGCTGAATCTATCTAAACAAATCCAACAAAACAGTTCATGCAACCAACCATTTCCACAGCTCAGTGGTCCTTGGGCAAAGTTGGAAGAACAGAAAAGGGTAAGAGAAATTCACTGTATGGCAGCAGCCAGTTCCTGCTCCAAGAACTAACAGGTTTTTCATTACTGGACTCCACACTATGTTAGCTCTGAACCTTTCTAAAAGCTAAGCACAACTTACTTTAGTTCTGTTCTTTCTCTAACTTTATTAAGTTCAGGCTTCATTGCTGGCTTATGAGTTGATAAGCCATCTTGCTTCTTGATCTTTCATTTTTTGTTCTGCCATTTCCTTGGTGAGGTGCCTCCGAGGGTAAAAGTTACACCCCCCACACAAAACATTGTCCCTCAAGTTTTTCCCAGGATGCTTTCAACCTGGGTAGCCTTGTCAGGACTTTTGCTCACCTTGGAAAGATGTTCAGATACACTGAATCTGGACATGATAACCTTTTCTGGAAGAGCCCTGGAGAGGTTTATTGAGGTTCTAGAAGGAGACAATATCAAGGAAGCATATTGCTAGCTGGAGTACCACATGGAGTGTTGCCCTAAGCAACTAGACTACCATCTTCTTCATGACATGGGGCTTGTCCTGGAAACAGCCCAGATACATGCTCTTGGATCCTCAGAGAAATGAAGCCATGGACCTAATGGGAAGCAAACAGTGGGCTGAACAGGAACAACCTGGATCCTGCCCTCCATTTCTTTTTAAGTGTCCATGGCTTCAGAAATTTGAGAAAGCAATCTAGACTGATTGCAATAGAAAGACATAAAAGGTAAGGGGAAAATTTAAAATGAAAGTTCAATGATTCAGTAGAGGAGATTTGAGTAGAATCAGGACCATGTAGGCTCTTTGGATTGAAGTGATGATGGAGAGAACACATGATGAAGACAGAACTAAGTGCTAGGAGACGGGCATGGTGGTGGGTGCAGGAGGGTGAAGGCAGAGCTCCTAGAACTGAGTCCAGATACTTGGCACGGTAGGATGAGAGGACCTAGGGATGGTAGGAAAGCCTAGGTAACTTTTATAGTAGGTGATTAAGAGTTCCTCTCAGTTCTTAGATATAGAGATTCACCCCCTGAAGAAATAGTACTTAGTTTTGTTAAAAAGATATCAAGCAGGGAAGTTTAAAACATACACTATATTGTGATTTGATTTTTATTAAGGAAAAATACACACTAACGTGTATTCAGCCTTAAAGGCAAGGATCTTATAATCTTTGTAGCTGCTTACCATTATGAAGCATAATTCCATGCACATTACAGAATAGGGAAGCACATACAGCCAGACATGTAAGTAATATTTTGACACAAAATGAAATAAAGCTGAAAATTATTGCAATAAAAGCCTCAGCAAACATCTTCTAAAACCAGAAGTTCTTGAATTCCTAATGCTACGTCTACAAGCCAGACCAAAGACAACGTGCACAGAAATTAGACTATTCCTAGACACTAAAGAGATGCCTCTGCTTTCTACACAAAATGGTGATGTTACCTAGCCACCGGTCGATTGATCACTTTCTAAGACATTTGTCCCTAACTGGAGTATAGGCCAGCTTCCTGTCCAGCTGCAAGGAAGGGGGAAGAACATGTCAATGGCAGAAGTGGTTATGACGAAAAGAGACGGAACCATCACTGAAAGTGAGGGTCCACACTCAGCAATCTAGCTAAAGGTGTTCAGAGCAAGATCCCTAACATATAAGGAGGTGCACTGTAGAAGGTGCGGTGGGTTGCATTCCTGCCCGGCTCCCACACAGCTAGATTTATACCTGAAAATAATTACATGGAAACTGTATTCTTTTAAACACTGCTTGACCCATTAGCTCTAGCCTCTTACAGGCTAACTCGCACATCTTGATTAACCCATTTCTATTAATGAGTGTAACACCACGAGGTGGTGTCTTACCGGGAAGGATCTTAACCTGTGTCCATCTTGGAGAGGAGAGCTATAGCATCTGCCTGAATCTGCTTCTTTCTCCCAGCATTCTATTCTGTCTACTCCGCCTACCTAATTTTCTGTCCTATCAGGCCAAGCAGTTTCTTTATTAATTAACCAATGAAACAACAGATAGATAGAAGACCCACCTACATCAGTGCACTCAGAACTAACCATCTGGTTGACTTTACCTTTTACTTAGTTACACCTTTAGCTGTGAGGTATGATTGAAGGTAAAATCAAGCTGTATGAAAGTATACCAGTTCTACTCATGCCTGTTTGGTATGCCTCCTTCCGTCTTCCTTAGGCTGGGGTTCCCACAGGAAGGTCACCCATTTTGTGTCAGCACTAGTCTTCATGGGGAAATGAGACTCATTGTGCACCCATTACTGATAAGAGCAAAATGAAGTTGGTGGATGTAAATGAGTTGGTACGGCACTGCTGGATCCCTATGCAAGCCTTACAGTTGAAGCTTTAAAGGGAGAAAGGAAAAGGGTGCACACACAGACAGACCAGGAAGATACCCCAGAGGCAGGCACGTGTCTCCCTCCTAGTTTCCTATGGACCTTGCTTGTTACATGCACATACCTTCACTTCCTTATGGAAAAAAAAAAACTGAATTAATCCACATCATGCTGTTTTTGATAGTAAACTGTGTGAGCAGAGCCTACAGCTTCTTAATTTGGAAATATCATCCTGAAGCCCAGTCTAAATGTCAGACAATCCGGTGCATTCTTGGGGAGCTGGTTTATAAAATATTCTGAGGCCACCTAGTTACAGCCAAGGTGAAGGGTGTACTGCTGTAATCATAGTATAAAAGCAGGGTAGATAGAAAATGTAACAAGCCCCAAGTTATTGATCCTTGAGCACATGCCAAGGAATACGATGCAGTGCTCAGGAGTAAACATTTCTCTCCTGTCAGCGCTATGCATAAAGCAGAAGGCTCATTCTTATCTCAGGTAAAGGCACACGTCCATGAAGGTTTGGAAGGCAGGAGTGATTTGAGAATAATAGTTTGTGTAAAGGTTACAGAGCATCGCAAAACCTCTTGAAGGAGTTGTTGCCTGTTGATTTTAGTGCATGGGGCCTGCTCCTTGCAGGCCCTCTTTCTGGCTGTTTAGACATCACCCTCTAGTGAAGACTTGCCCACCAGACACATGGCTTCTGAACAGTAGATTGTCCCATTTTAATCCCTAGCAGTGTGGAGGAGGAGCCCTGTCTCCTGCTGTAATTGTATTAGACCAAGAAATAACAGCTGTACTTCATATGGGTAGGCACCATTACTCCCTTCAAATTTCATTTTGCTTTTGCTACCACAGCAACTTCAGCCATACATATTTTAATTGAGAAAAAAATGCATGGTTTGACTCTCAGCTTGTCTGTGCATGGTTTGGACAAATTGTCTCCCATTAACGAATTGAATAGGGATACTTACCTCCTTCTATGAATAAAGGGTCAATGTCTTGCTCACAATCTTTCTGCTTCAATCACAGTAGTCATCCTGCCTGTTTTGCTGAAGGCTGAGCTTGGAAGCACCACGGGGAGGGGCAACTAGCCCCTTTACTAAGTGGCTCATGCCAAGTGCCACGCCAAGAGAAGTTAGCAAAATCATCGCAGCTATGCCGCAGTGCCACCAGGTGACCTAGAGTTTATTTGCCTGGAGAGTCAGTGACGTGGAGACAGGTGGCTTTGGGGAAAAAAACCTCTAAGTATCATTTCCTAAGCCCCCACTCCTCTTGGGAGAAAGAAATGGTGCTGGCTAGCTGGCAGCATTCGTGCATTAACTTAAAACCTGGAACACAGGTATTCAACACACATTTCTCATGTGAATGAAGAAATATTGAGTGGATTCTATGGTGAAGTTCTGGGCATAGGAAAAAGCCAGCTGGTCTCCTTTCATCTAGGAAAATACCCAAGGCCAGTAGAAGGGGAATGAGCTGGACAGCTAGAATCGCAGATCCCTGAGTCTTTTCTTGAATCCAAGCACAGGAGGGGACACGTCTCTAGGTCCCATATGAGTAGTAGAGTCTTATATGAAGCTAAAACATCCTTCCACAGCCATGTATCAATGGCTTGATCTCAGGGATCATGCTACTGGGAGGTGGTACTTGGGCGCTAGGTACTTAGGTTACTAGGGACTGGGTGATGGAGAGGTCATTAGGTAACTGGAGCAGTGTTCTCTTAAAGGAGATTGCTGTAGATGGAGTTTTCTTTGGGCTGCCAGTTCACAAATAATGACACGGAGACTGATTGTTAATTATGAAAGCTTGGCCTTAGCTCTGGCTTGTCCCATTAGCTCTTATAACTTAAATTAACCCATTTATCTATGTTCATTTATGTGACTCAGTTTCCCTAACTTTGGACAGTCCATTCTCCCATTCTGCTTCTGCTACATCTGGCTGCTGACTCTCTCTTCTTTTTCCCAGAGTTCTCTCTCTCTCTCTCTCTCTCTCTCTCTCTCTCTCTCTCTCTCTCTCTCTCTGCCCTGAAGTCCCGTCTAATTTTTTCCCACCTAGTTATTGGCCATTCAGCTCTTCATTAAACCTCACAGTGACTCCTGTTCACTCACTGCACAGGAATATTCTGCAACAGACTGATCAGTTTTTATTTTCTTTCATGTGCTCCTTTCACGATATGTCACCTGGTCACAGGCTCAAAGGCTCACGAGTGACAGGGTCATCTATTCACAACGCATGCACAGTGAGACAAAATAGCCCTTTCTCTTTATCAGCCGGTCATCTGGGGTGTTTTGGTAGGGTGGTGGGCAGCAGTGTTTCACCTTTCGTGTGCTGCTGGAAGAACAAAGGTGGAGAAGCGGTAGCTGGTCCATATCTGAGGAACTACAGATGCTACCTCACATTAGGTTATTTCCCCAAGACTACCTTGAGATTGTTTTTCACTTCACAGGGGCAAACCTAGAACCCCTGCTAGACAAAATGTTGTCAGGAAAAGGGGCGTGAATTTCACTCTGTGTTTAAGGGAGTGTGTGTATTTCGCCAGGGTTACATCCCTTGGTTTACAGACACACTGAGAATTCCAAATCAGACAAGCACCCATTGGAACTTTGAGTTCATTTGCTCATAACACAACTGCTGTAATGGGAGAAAGGAGTCTTCCAAGTACTTATAAGAATGTCTAGAAAAGCTCTTCGCACGCCTGATGTTCTTAAACAGCATTTTAATGATTTAAGAGTAAATGAACCAGAAACCCATGGATTTAATTTCCCTTGAAATACATATACATTTAAAAATTAGGGGGGAACCTACTCAGACAAAATATATTTGCAATTTGGGCACAGCTAGAACATTCTCTACGTTAGCTGAGCCATGGCCCAGTGACCTGCACACACAGAGCCTGGACCAGGCTCTCCACAGATGGTGGCTAAGGAAGCCTGTTGTTTCTCCAGCTGCTCAGAGACCAGGGTCTTCCAGTGTCTAGCTGTACCACTAAAACTATGAGTAGTGACCCTAGGGTGTCATGCTTACTTGCTCCATAAGGGCATAATGTGATAGACTCAGAGAAAGCCCCTATTCATAACCTGAACATTCTAGAACCTGATGCAGCTGCAGGAACCTGGGGAGAGCCTCTTGACCAGAAATCTGACTTCTCACAATACTGCCTGTTTCCACTGCTCACTTCTAGAGAGAAGATCTTCTTCTTCTTCTTTTTTTCTGTGTTTGAGCTTTAAGCCCTTCCCACTCCCCAAATGGATCCCCTTTGTTTTGTTTTGTTTTGTTTTGTTTTGTTTTGTTTTGTTTTGTTTTTCCTGGTTTAAAGGGCAGGTAGGCTGTGGAGGTTGTGTGCCCAGGTTCTTGGTCTGTGTGTCTCTTGCTTGTTTAACCACAGCTCTGAGGAGGAAAAGTACCAGGCTGTTGTAGGAGGTGCCCCTACCTCATACTTTCTGGTGTTCATCCTTCCTCTAGGCACACTTCCTGTGTTTCTCCAGGATGCTTCTTTGATGACTTTAGACTGCATGGGTCCCTAAATCCTTCAGTGTGCCTCAGCTGTGGCCCATCTAGATGAACTTGCTCGGAAGAAGAAGAAGCTATCTAATACCAGAAACCTAGACAATGAAGACAATCACTCTCATCTTGAAAGAACTTTACTGTGTGGGCCACTGTGTGCAGGTTTTGTGTCCACTCCCTTTATTACCCACTTGATTCATTAATTGTCCGATGGTGCTTCAATGACTAGAGGATAAAAGTCAGTCTCTTCTTTCATCCAACAGTAATAGAGTCCTTTCCCTGTGCCAACTAATGCAGGGGAGAGAAAACGCTGGAATAGTGAGGAAGAGCCGACGGCTACAAGCTTCTCACAATTAAATAGAAAAGGCAACATTTAAATATTATAATATAACACAATAGTAAGCACTGCCTATGGAGGAATTCCTGAGTCCTTATGTTCCCTGCATGAACTTGTTTAATCATTCAAATTAACCAAATGAACTTCTGGGGTTACTCAGATTAAACGATAGGACTGGTATCAAGAGATGAAATTACCTGCCCTGGCTCGCACAAGAGTGACAGCAGAGCCAGGGTTCGAAGCCACGGATTTAAGTGCAGAGCTATACTATTATTTTCACTTTTATGTATTTATTTGTGATGCGTGTCTTTGTGGTATATGTACATGTGTGCGTTTGCATGTGTGCTTCTGTGCACACATCTGGAGGCCAGGAGAGGACCTTGAGTGCCCTGCTGAATTGTTATCTTTTGAGACAGGGTCTCTAACCAAACCTAACGCTAAGCCAGAATTCAGTAAACCTCAACAATCCTCCTGCATCTGCTCCTCCTCAATGCTAGGGTTCCAGGTGTGAGGGACTACCCTGGCTTTTTACACGGTATTGGGGATTGGAACCCAGGTCCTTATGTTTGCATAACAAATGCTCTTACCCCCAAATCTATTTCCCAAGCCCCCAGAGTTGTACTTTAACACAGTTCTACATCAGAGAAAGGTTTGATGCTGCACCATTGGCACAGGTCATGGGAATACTGCGAGTAGCCATGGAGACGGTGGGAGATTTACTGAGAAAAGCCAGCATAGTGAGAATATACAGTGGTGTAGAGATGTTTGGTATACATGGACTTCCTGACTCTTAGCTGAGCCCTGGACTTCAGCAACCCCCCCCCCCCCGCCTTGACAGGGAGAGTGTGCAGAATTGGAGCCTGTCCTGAGCAGCTAAGGCACAAGGCAATAGGGACAGAAGCCCAGGATAATTCAGATGTGAAACAGATTGAATTCATTTGCACTTCTCAGCCCTGTTCTCTTTGTGGGGGAGCAATAACTCTGCTCTGCAAGTCGGTTCAGTGCGTGTTGCCATTGTTTTGAATCACTACCCCTGCATCTTTTCCGTGTTATCTAGAAAAGAAGTGTGTGATTAAAGGCAAATAGACTTGCACTTTTCTCCAGTGTTTGGCTGTGCCTATTCTTAGTCAGGATGGTAAAATAGCAGTGGAAAGAAAAAGGAGCTAAAAGGAGTTAGGCTAGGGGGCTGGGGAGTAGCTCCATTGGTGAAGTGTTTGCTTTGCAAGCCTGAAGACTTGAGTTAGATCCCTAGAAAGTATGTTAAACAGTTGGGCTAAATAGCATGTACTTGCAATCCCAGTGCTGGGCAAGCAGAACAGGTGGATCCCTGGGACTCCCTGGCCAGCCAGTTCAGTCTAGCTGTCAAGTTCCAGATCACTTATACCAATAATAACCCTGTATCAAAAACCGGACAGCGCCTAATGAAGGATGCCTCAATTTGTTCTTTAGCCTCCATACTTGTGTGCACACATGTATACACATATATGTGTACACATGTGCATGTGTGCATGAGCACACACACACCAGACACAAGGTGATCTAAGTGAGGTGCTGAGAAAGAAAGTTTCCTAGTGGATGCCGGGATGCAGGGCAGGGCGCCAGGCCAGGAAGGCTGCTCTGGTGATAGGGGTGTCTACTGCTTGCTTGCGCCTTCATCTCTTTGCCTCTTTGTTTGTTTCCCTCATCTTTAATAAAGCAATAATACAGCCCAAATTGCAGAGTTGCTGAGAAATGCAAAATAAATAATGTATGCAAAACCACTAGAAGTGTGTTAAGAATTATCGGTAAACACAATCCCATTTTCTTGTCTAACTCAGTCCAGTTCCAAGCCGATCTAAAAGCTAGCTGCCTTCTAATTTGGGCCAAAAAATTCTGACCGCAGTCCATCTTGTCAAAGGACCTCACCCTGGGTTTACAATGCATCTGAGAGATTTTTGCAGTATTTTTCTATCTTTTTTTTTTCTCCAACTATGAATATGTTTATGCTTGTATGTTTTTCTCATTCTTAAAGAAGTTGCCCCTCAGCATTAGTGTTTCCGGCTTTGCCTGCAGTACCCCATCCATCTCTTTACGCAGCACTTCCAGGCTGGTGGCACGCACTGTGGGGCTGTGTCAGCACTGCTCTCTGTGGAATAGGTCACCCCAGTGCTGCCTCCCCACCTCTCAGCTCCTCACCTCTGACCTCTTTGTTGGTTTCTCTCTCTCAGGAGTTGTCTACTCCACCCGTATGGCTACTCAACCAAACATCTTATTTACTTACTTATTGGTCATCCTTTTCCTTCTTGTCCTAACTATTCATCTTTTAATTGCTCAACCTCCCAAGGGACTTACAGATAATTCTCCCATCAGGGTATTAAGTTCATTTACTTTTCTTCCATTTTCAGAAAACATTAAGGGAACAGGAAGACGTGGTAAGCAGCTTTCATGAAAAGAAGGGAAAAATGATGTCAACTGTTCCATTAAGAATAATAGAGGACTTTGCTTGACTGCAGTTGGCCTTTGAATGGAAAGTTCTAGGTCATTATTCTTTTCTTTCAGTCCTTGACGCACAGCAGAAGCAGGGACACTGGGGGAATGTTTTGAGGTATCCTTTGTGCCCAGAATGAGAGGTTTTGTGGTTGGAAAAAGAAAGACCTTCTAGCAAATAGGTCTTCAAAGGTCAGATGTAGAGAACTGAATCGAATGGAAACAGCAGCGGGCAGACAGGAGAGTGTTTTACTTGGTTATACCGCATGGTCCTTTTTGTCTGGAGGACAAGTATGAAAGGGCCATTCCTCAAGGCTTTCATGTGGCCCAATGGGAAAAGAAATGCTGTTTGGAGGTAGGCAGTAAATGACATTGAAAGAGTAAAATTGGTGTCCTGAGAACAAAGGACACGGGAAAGTCTAAAGAACAAAGCTGGGTCAAGCCGACAGAGGGTGTTATGTCATCTAAGGAAGTATAAAATATAAAATATAAAACATAGGAAATTTGTGATGACTTTTCAGCAAGCCTTGGGCCAAGCTGCCTTGTATGAGAGACAATGAATCCCAACGTTCTGGAGACTTTCAGAAACCAGTAAATCTTTCGAGAATAAAGAATGTTGTTGGAAACATGATCGGCATGGTGTGGCCGTGTTCACTCTTGTGTCCTAGGAATTACTAAAGCTCCTTTATATACATCGGTCCCTCTCCTTGTTACACCAGAGGAGAGTAATCTGGTGATTCCATCATCGCAGATAGACTGGGCACTGAGAAATCAAGCAACTTTTCCAAAGTCACACAGCTACACGGGATTGAGTTTTATCTGTCCTCTCTGCAGGGTCTAATTTCTTAGCACAAAAGAAATGACAAAATGTTGAGTGGGTACTCCTCACTGGATGCCTTTATAACAATCACATGTGACAAGCACAGATGAAAGAAACAAATGAAGGGAGTGGGCTTTCTGCCCATTGTCAACCCCCAAAGAGGACCATTTCCTCCTGTGGGTGTAGGTTCTGAGGGTGTCCTATCACACTGCTATTAAAATTACTTATATGCATAGTGAAAAATGAATATTTGTTAAATTGTCAAAATGCTGGGCATACAGAAATATTTTTTCCTTCTTTTTCTTTCTCTTTCTTTCTTTCCTTTCTTTCTTTCTTTCTTTCTTTCTTTCTTTCTTTCTTTCTTTCTTTCTTTCTTTCTTTCTTTCTTTTTTCTGAAACAGGGTTTCTCTGTGTCACAGCCCTTACTGTCCTGGAACTAGCTCTTGTAGGCTGGCCTCAAACTCACAGAGATATGCCTGTCTGTGCCTCCGAAGTGCTGGGATTAAAAACATGTGCCACCACTGCCCAGCTGAAATACATTTGAAAATTCAGATTTTTCCATAAATATGAAAGCAAAAAGAGATTCTCAGATCGGTTGGAGGTGCTGTGTGACCCAGAAGAGGAAATGTTGATTGACCCCCAGTGGAGACTCCAAATGTTCTTTGGAAAATGCAAAGTTAAGATTCACTTTAAAGAAAAGATCCGAGGCTGGGGCTACAGTAGAATAGTGAGACAACCAATTTGAAGGGAAGGATTGTGTATATTAATTTGATATTTGGAAAGCAACAAATATGCAAATAATAATGTTGTCACCCCACAATGAAAAGTAAGCAATACTATTTTGCTAGAAGGCTATGAAGATTAATGAACACTAGAATATTTTCTTCATAATGTTGCAGAGACTAAGAAGAAACACTGGACAAAAATGGGCTTCTCCTCAAAGCAGTGCAAGGAATACATACATGAACCTTTCGTTATAGTCTTAGGATAAAATGATAATATAGTATTATAGTATTGTGTGTGTATGTATGTATGTGTGTGTGTGCTAGGTACATTTAAAAAAAAAACTCAAGGCAGAAATCCAGATTGATCTTGGCCCAGGGAAAGAGCAGAAACCAAGCTGGAAGCCAGTTTTAAGTTCATCGGTTCCATCAAATCAAAACACAGAAGAACCAGTTCAACCCAAGCTTTAGTTGAATGCATGGGGCACATTTAAAATGACTTGCTCTTCATTTGAAATGCAGAAATGCAAGTTCCCTGGGTGCTTTGTATTTTACTTAAGAGCTTGAAAAAGAATGGAAACCACAATCTTATGTGACTGGAAATGGGCAGGGAACTCTGGGTCCCTGAGGTCCTTCCTCTGAAAGGGTTTGGACCCTTGTGAAGAGAACGCTGAGGCTGGCTGACCTGCCCTAGAAAGATCAATGACTGGGTAGGTTCTGGAAGGCCGTAATATTGAAGAGAGATGTGAACTCAGGATCTGGTGGGTGAGACGCTGGTGTCACCAGTGAGTCACTTACTAATCTTGGTCAATGAGATTGGCATCCTTCTATTATGGCTATATTTGACTTGAAGAAATGCCAATCTGCTCACTGTAAAGACTAAAAGGCAGGCAGACAGGACTTGGAACTTGCCCCTCATAATCTAATGATTATAAATCCAGCTGAACTAATAATTACAAACACAGAGAACATAACTACTCACAAGTGAAGGAAGGCTAGCAACAGTTGAGCAGATGAAGACTGTAGGGACTTCATTAATCTATTAAGTTGTGTGTGTGTGTATATATATGTATAGTGTGTGTGTGTGTATTGAATACATATAATACCACTGAGATCAGTAGGGATGGTAAAATCAGGTTCTCTTAGAACCTATAGAGTGACTGGGGAGAATTACATAATTCTCAAGTAAACAAGTAAGTCCCTACAGATAGAAATATAGTCTACAAAGAAAATGAAATGTGGAGGGTAAAAATGATGGGGAGAAAGTAGTGCTAATTCAAGTTGTTCAACTAGGCTCAATGAGAGGAAACATTTAGATGACAGACAGAACAGACTCTGATGGAGGCCAGATGCTCCAGGCAATGCAAGTGCACCAACCTCCAATGAAGTACCTGTGGAAGGTTCCAGCAAAACAAGAGTGAAGATAGCTAAAGGTGAAGAAGAAGATGATAGAAGGAGATGCTCCTGAGACAAGAGGGCACTGGAGGTGACTGGGAAAGATATGACTTCATTTGAAAGGTGACTGAAGGCTCTGATTGCTAGGCTTCAGCATGCAGAATGACATGCTAGCATGTCATATTGGATGGATCTTTTAGAAGCTGCCAGGTGAAAAATGGAAAAGCAGAAGCTGAAAAAATCTACTTCTTATACTCCAGGGCATATTTGTAGCTGGATTCTGACTATAGCAGTAGAAATGGAAGAGGACAGATGGACTCAGAATGTGTTGGAGGCATAACCAAGAGGACTGCATGTGAGAGAAGGCATTAGAAACTCAAGTAACAGCCGAACAATACAGCGATGCTGGTTTCTGATGTGGGAGATGATTGTGAGAAGAGTTAGTTGGCATTAGATTCAAAGATCAAATGTTCATTCACAGTTGTGCATTTTGATGTTGTTTGTTTCTAGTACTGGGGTTGGCTTTGGAGACTCACACTTAATGCAGAAAGGCAATCTCTAATGGTACTACACCCTTAGACCCTTAACACATTAGGTTTGAAATATCTATCAGATATCTAATTCTTGTGATGTCTAGCCAAATTAAAGGTCAAAAGGATGCTATGTAACATGTAACACTTCATGTCCAGATACATAATATATATACATACAGAATAGATATACACACACATAATATAAACTCATGTATGAAAGAACACGTGCAGACTACCAGGGGACCATATTGGGTTATAGTCTATTTTATTGTGTTTAGATCTCATCAAAACTGATGTCAGATTTTAAAGATCACTCTGGAAACAGCAGGAAGAGAAGCAGAGGGCATGGGACATGGGCATGGAAGGAGCAGATGAAATCTGTCTCCCACATGTGTAGCTTGAGTACCTGGCCAGAGGTGGTATCTACGATCAATGGAGAACTGAGGTGGAATCATGGAATTCAAGCAAAAGTGATATGTTTGGGCATGCACGCAGTTAGAGTGGCCTGCACTGAATGAAGGTCGAGGTGTTTGGTGGATGACAAGAAACTTAGATCAGAAGACGCTGTGACCTTTTAGGTAACTGGATGGAGTAATGAGCTTGCAAATCAGGAAAGGTCAATGGGAAGTGTGTGGATGGAGAGTGGGCCATCTGCTCAGTGAGACAGAGCATGTAATCCAGGATTCAATATCTTAGGAATGAAACTGCAAACACAGGCTCGCCACAGACTTGCTGTTGGCAGTGAAGCTGTGGGCTAGGACTGTAAGAAGTCAAAACTTCCTAAGATTAGAAATAATGAACACCCGGAGCAGGCGTGAACTCTAAATGGAGCTAGCAATGTTCCAGGAAGAGTGCTGAGAATAATTTGTATGGACACTCAGTTGCTAAAACAGGAAAATTCAGCTCAGTGGGCAGCCTGGAGAGCACAATGATAAATAAATAAATTCGTGCGACAAGAGAAATAAATACGTGCTACAAAAATTATGCTTCTTGGTCCCTTGATTGAAACAAGTGTTTAATTTCAGATAGCAAACCATAGAGGAAAAGGAGTTTCCCAGCCGGTGTAGGAGATCCTTCTGTCTTTGAGTTGCTTTCATTGGTGAATAAAGCAATTGCTTTGGGCCTGTTGATAGGGCAGAACTTAAGTAGGCAGGAAAGGCAAAACTGAACGCTGGGAGGAAATAAGGTTGGAGTCAGAGAGATGCCATGGATCTGCCAGAGACAGATGCTGGGAATTTTATGCAGTAAGCCACTGCCACGTGGCGATATACATATTAATAGAAATGGGTTAAACTAAGATGTAAGAGTTAGCCAATAAGAAGTTAGAGCTAATGGCCAAGCAGTGTTTTAATTAATTTAGTTTCTGTGTGATTATTTCGGGGCTAAGCTAGCCTGGTGGCTGGGACAAATAAGCAACCCTCTCTTTGCAACACCCAGCATCAGGTATGTGTTCCTCAAACCTGTTTTGTAGTATAACTGTGGGCCAGGGGCTCTGGATGGATGATGGATACTTCAGCAGAAGTGAAGCCATTCACAGATAAAGGTCCAGTTGGTGAGGAGATCTTCAGGGAGCAGTGCAGCTGCGTATCTCATTGCTTCACTTATGGGTCGGTCATCCAAACGCCCATTTTCCACCTGTCTGCCTTCCCTGTTCTGTTCCCCAGAGAGCAATTGAGGAAGGCATTTCCAGGTGGGCCATTATCTCTGTCTTCCATTATCCTGTCAGATTGGCGCCTTGATGCTTTGCTAGCCCTCTTTCCCAAAAGGCTCTTATCTTGCCACTCCTAATACCTATTATTTACCTAGATCTGCTCCCCAGTCTTAAAGTTCAATCTGTGACCTCTGAAGGGCTAGAGGAGGCTCCACTGGTCTCCTGCCCACTGGCATTCTCCCATAACCCAGGATGCCAGACTAGCCTGTCACTTCCAGTATTTTTAATTTTTCAAATCTCATGTTTCGTTTCCCCCCTGGATGCCAGGAGATGAGGAAAATGCTGTAGCTGAGAGGAAAGATCAATATCCCCCAGACCTCACTGTTTGCTCTTGTGTCTGATGCTTGACTGTCTAGGGAGAATTTCACGGTCAAGATCTAAGACTGCTTGTCTTTCCTCAAAGTTTCATCGAAGAATTCTTCTGAATATCTGGTCTCCTAGGAAAAGAGGTCAAGGCACTCAAAGTTGTCCTTAGCACTGAAATCCTCAAAATATGTCAAAGAAATAGCCAAGGACAGGAGATTAGAACAATCTTTGCTTTTTACTCAGTTTATAAGAGCAACCCTAGAGAGAGAAGAGATGAGGAGCAATGCTGAGGTGCTGTCTGAGGGCTAGAGACTAGTGACTATCATGCACCTCGATTATACCCTGACTTCTGGAAAATTCATGGAAATTGATTTAATGTTGGTCTCCTGGAAAATTAGTCATGGTAGCCTATGATTTGAATGCACAGCAAAGTCCCTTGTGTGGAAATAGCACATAAATGTCAAGGCTTTGAACTCCTTTGGGAGAATTTTTCTTCTTTAATTTGAAGGACTCTTAGGATTGTTGTAAAAATTCTTCTCCACTGGAATTGGCTTTGAAGAAACATTTCATTTATGCAGCAAGTGTGGTACCATTGGCCTCCTCCTCCAGCTTGGGAAGGGGCTGGCTGGAGACCTAAGAGGAATGGATATGAGTGATTGAATCATACAAAGGGTGGATCAATGCTCAAAAATAAAGGCTTGTTTACGACGCAATATGCTAAGTGCTATGGTTTGGAGAAGGCAAGACATGACGGCATGCTCAGAAGGAAGGGATGGAGGGCTAAACATTGGTTGCTAGGTGAGACTTGAAGGGATAAACAGTGGAAATAGGAAAAGGTGGAGTGCTTCAAGCAGAAAACTAGATGGCACGGGCTCCAAGGAAACAGAGCCTGACACGGTGGGAGGAGTAAAGGAAGCATGAAAACCTGGGAGACTTTCCTGGGCGCCTGGGTGTGTAGTGGTAGGTACACAGCAATATTGTGAAAGAAGTAAGGAAAACATATTTGAGTGAGGAGACAGTCAGTCCAATGTCTTCAACTCTAATTTTGAAGTGTCTGCATCAGATGACCAGCATATGGCTCCAAACACAGAAAGATCTGGCTGGGTATCAACAAATACTTAGGAGATGCCATCAATTGTGATAAACATATTTGATACACTATTCCATTCAGCTTTAATAACTCTAAATGAGATGAGAGAAGTGAATTTTAACCTATGATATAGGTTTGGAAATTATAACATTTTTTTCCCAGAAGAGTTTCATGCGTTGATAACCAAACAGCATTTACACAATTCTGGACTAATTGTGTTATTTATGAACTTTCATCTTCCACTTCGCCATGCTTTCAAGTAACATTGGTGTCATATTGAGAAAACAAAATCCTTGCTTACAAATTAAGTTAGGCTGGGATGGTAGGTCAGTTAAGAGAGTACTGGCCTTGCCAGCGTGAGGTTCTGAGTCTGGTCCTCAGAATCCATGTGAACAAGCAAAAGAGCCAGGCATTGTAATCCTAGACCCTGGAAGGCAGGTTGCTGGGGCTCTGTGGCCAGCCAGCCTAGCCTACTTAACTTCCAGGGAATTGAGAGGTCCTATATCTTTAGTGATGTCTCTGGGAATCACTAAAGACTAACATCTGACGTTGATCCCTAATCTTCTCATGGACTTGTACACATATACACACAAACACAGTACACAAAGCTGCCTATAGTTAATGCATTTAAAAATGATCATAGGATCTCCCAAGTTGGTAACTGCTTCCATATTTTCCTGAAAGTTAAACTCTACTTTGAATTACTTACCAGAACTGCTACATCTATAATCATAGGGTTATTCCTCTGATAATATATTTAATACCTGTCTTCCCTCACAGAGCACAGAACCCTCGAAGACTGAGACTCCTGCTCTACAATTACAGATAGGAATACCAGACCTTGAATGCCACATGTAGTAAGAGCTTGAAAAAAAAAAAAAAACAGAGGCAAACATCCACTGGGATTCAGACAGACATTTAGAATGAGCAGCAAAATGACCCAGCAGTGTTTTTCCTCTAAAGAAATGCTCCAGTAGAAAATTAGTTCCACAAGACAGGAAGACACCAGCTTTTAAACCGTGCCATCTTATAGCCAACCCAGGCGCCTCTCATCTCAGAAGTGAACAGTAACTAAGGCAGTGTGGACACCCCCCTGAACGTCACAGGTGACAGTGAGCTTGCTCGCTTGGCACCCTGTTAAAGTTTAAGGACTTCTAAGAAGTCACACTTTTAAAACAGTAGAAATATACACATGTCTGTATATGTATGTGTGTTTGTGTGTATGTGCATGTGTGTGTGTGTGTGTGTGTGTAGTGTTTCACCATCTCAGCCCTTGCAGGAATAGGACAGAGCCTGAAACTGCGGACATCGAGTTTATAAAGCCAACAGTGATGTTGACAGATGAGTCTCACTCTTAGAGTTGGAATGAAGATTGGACCCCGGGTGGCAACACTGGTACAGCCCTTTTCTCTTCCATCCATCCTCTGAGGACTCCAAGTCAGCCAATGCACTGAGACGCTGACATAAATCAGGGGCAACAACGGATGAGAGTGAAGAAATGGCCAGGCAGACGCGGTGCCGCAGCCATCAATCAGGAACTAATTCAATCCTGTGAGATGCCTCGTTTGATTAATTTATGTCAGCATTTTCTGCGTTATCAGGCCCGGTCCCTTGTGTCTTCCCTTCCTTCCCTTTCTCCACTTTCCCTAGCACAAAGAAGGGTTCCCCTCCTCCATGGTGACAAGAAGAAGGAAGTGGAACCTCAGAGCAGACTCTCCCAGGCTGACTGTTAGCGCTGTTTTCCACCAAACTTACAGAAGGGGAGAAAAGAGAGGACCGGCCTTTGCCATAACCCAGAAGAATGTGTGCCTTCTATGTGCTGGAGAGTGCCACTCTCCAGGACCACTTGACACTAACAGAAGGAGACCTAACTCTCATTCCTGCTGTAGAAGACCCAATGGTTTTCATGGTGGCAATCAAAACACACTTCTGTATTTAGTAACCATGATGGAAAAGGTGATCATAGTCTTCGCTGTTCGTTGAACAACACAGTCACTCAAGGGTGATGTACACTTGTTACTCCATGTAGATATTATATGGACTTGTCTACATGACAACGTACTTATAGAATCTTGTGCAGTCTAGAAAAAGAGCAGGGACTAACCATTTGGATTGTAGTATTGTTTCTGTGGCTTATTTTTTTAGGGAAATAAGATATATATTTCTATCTACATTTTTCAACATTCTATACAACTATCTTTTAGTCTATTAGTACTTCTAGTCTAACTTTTACAACTAGTATATATTCCTCCCACCATAATCAGAAATGCTTTAAGCATAATCTTTGTAATCATGGAAACAGAATTGTAAGTCTATCGTGAGCTTTCTAGCATTTAAGAATATTTGTTCTATGTCACAGGATCCATCTGAGGAGATGCAGAGTGGAGACGGCGCTATATTTGAGAGGACTGTGGTCTGTGCGGGGAGACAGAAGAAGGCCACAGCTCGATTCAAATGGAAGAGGCACTGGGCAGAAAGGATGTGGCAAAGAAAGGGCCGATGCGCTGGTCATCCTCTGTAGGGCTTTCTATTTTAGGGAGCTGGTGGTCAGGGCCTCTCCAAGCAGCCAGGCTGTCTCCTCTATTGGTTATTTATTCTTGTTATTAAAGATGTTTAGACCTTACTTACTTAGGTAGAGGTTAACAAGTATAATGGAAAGGGAATAAAAGAAAAAGAGCCCAGACCAAAGATGTTTTCCATTACGGACTGAGAGCCACGACAGGCAACATCTATCAAGAGCCCAGTTTCTCTGTTCACACATTTAATTAGGGAACCTGAAACTGAAAGGAAAGGACGGGAAAGGACGAAGAGCCCTGAAAGAAAGTCCCGTAATTCACTGACATTTTGTTTTGGTTTTTATTGTTTTCATCGTAGGACAGTCTCAATTTAAAGCGTCTCTGGTGATCAGCGTAGCTGTGACTAACCCACTCAGGACAGGTTTGCATGGGATATGCAGACACATGGGGATATCTAAATTTCACTTTCCTCTGTGGCTGAATCCTGAGAAGCATGGTAAACGGCATGTGGGGATGTGCTCCTTAGACCTGCAGACTGAAAACCACGCTATCAGTTCCATAAAAGCTAGAACTTCGGGTTGTAACATAAAATTGTTCAGTTAGCCTAGAACAGTTCAGTTAGGAGCTGAAGGATTATGGGAGAATAATTATTCTCAAGTCTGATCATGTACCAACAAAAGCTATGGAACACCCTAAGAATATACATTTTCTGGGCTCCTGCTAGGCAGCAGAATCTGCAGCATTGCAGCCTCAGAGTTCAGGCTTTAAAATGGCTCCCAACATTATTCTCTAGTCCCCCACATGGGGCAAATTCTGAGTTCCATACATTGTTGACTATTCCAAAATTCAAACCAGAATCTTGGATGGCAGCTACAGAAGCCAAGTCGAGGCTGGAAGCTGTGTAAGCCTGGAGGACTGTGTGTTGTAGTGATGAGGCTTTATCAGGAAAGGAGGGGCATGGACTAGATTCTGGCATGTACTAGATTCCGGCCTCTTTGTATTTGTGACACCATTTTGACACGAAAAATACCCAAAATGTGTCAAAAGTGAGCCATAATGACCTCGCCATCTCTATTGGGTCTAAAAATAAGTTGCCTTGTTTACCAGACCTTTAGGGCCATGTTCTGATTGCCAGGCATAGCTGTGCAGTAGGGTTGTTAAAATGATGCTTACCCACTTATTAATAGGTAGGAACACACGTGTGGATGGGCTCAAGGCAAGCTACTGTGCGTGAGTGTGTGTGTGTGTGTGTGTGTGTGTGTACCTGTGGGAGGCCACTGATCTAAGCAGGGGTTGGATGCAAGCCTAGTGGAGATCTACGCTGCAGTAGGAAATAAGGCTGGGTGACCGTGAAGGCCTTTTTAAGATTCCGTAATTCAAAGAAGGAAATGAAGATGGCTGTAAATTGTGGCAGAGCCCCAAGGAAATCAGTAATCTTGAATCACTAATGCTAATTTATGATTTTGGGCAGGTTGTTTGAACTTTATTAAGCTTAGTTAAATCCACTGAAATGAGTGTGGAAATAAATAAACAAGTCAAAATCCTGTTTTCCCCTCGACAGAAAGAATTGCATCAGTGCCTAGATTTCCCACAGAGAGTTCCAGAATCTAATTATTGGAGTAGCAAAGAAAATGTGCTCACGACTCCAGATTCTCCCCCCAACACCCCTATGACTTGATGTTCCTAGAGTAGGGCATCTCAGAAATGACTATGGGAATCTCCACTATGGGATGCTTTCCAAGGATGTCCACAGGTCCAGCTGCTCCAGTGGATGATGACGGATCTAAAGAACTTGGTGCTTCATCATCATCACTGTGGCTTCAAACTTTGACATCAAAGCATTACATCACATATCAAAAACCAGCTACTGCAGACTCACATTTGCTTTCTGAGAAGAGAGGAAAGCGTGGAGGCTGGTATGAGAGGGGAGGCCATGTAAACATTTTGAAGGTGTCTCTGTTCTTTTGGAAATACCCGGAAAGAGGAGAGGCTGAGATTTAAGGTAGACATGTGTTGGTAAGAACATTCTAGGATCTATGTTGATCAATGGATAGTATTCATCTCCAAGCACAGGGACAAGAGGTGAACAAATTCATTAGTACTTTAAAGTCAGAAGCCCTTAGAATAGTGGTTCTCAACCTTCCAAAGTAGTGTGACCTTTTAATGCAGGTCCTCATGTTGTGGTGACCCTCAACCACAAAATGACTTTATTAGTACTTCATAACTGCACTTTTGCTACTGTTGTAATCATAATGTAAATATCTGATATGCCGGATATGCAGCTCCCAAGGGGATTGAAACCCACAAGTTGAGAACCGATGCCTTAGAAGTATAAATGTGATATCAATAAACAAGGTCACGAAATGTCCCTAAGCCTCCTTGGCCTCAGATACACAGTGGGAACCATAACCTGGGCTCTATTGACAATGTCAAGGAATTGCTTTATTGAAGCAGAGTCTCTCTGCTTCATGAACCAGGAAGGGAAGGACACTGCTGTGTGTTGTTCAGTTAGGGAGACAAATTGCAAGGCCTGCTCTGTGCAGAACACTGGTATGGTTGACAATGACCTTCCTGTGCAATCTCACCCAGCCTCTGGGGCTTCTAGAGCAATGAGAGAAAATTGTTCATTTAACATGTGAATATACACTAGACGCTTTGAAAAAGCAAAGTACAACCAAGAAGCACGTTCTCCTTTTCCTGAAATCCTGTGGCTAGGTGGAGTTAAGACCAAGTTTTTTGTGAACAATGAAGATGATGGAAAGAATTACTGTCCTGGAATTGAGGCAAGGGTCAGGGCGGCACTTTACCTGCCTGCGACAGTACTTGCCCTGGGCACTAATCTGGGCGTTCATGGAAGCAGGGTGGGAAAAAAGGCCCAACTTTCCAGAGCAAGACCAGCTTAGAAGTATATTCAACTGAGGTAATTCTTCCATAGAATCCTTAATTAATAACTTGGGGGAGTTTAATAAGCATAATTGAGTTAATTACTGCTCAAATTCAAAGACAAGAAGACTAATTTAAGCATGCAGAGATGATATAAACACATGTACAGTATGCAGCTGTTCTTAAGAAAAATGAAATTTCAAATTCTTTCTCCTTACTGCTTCTAAGGACAGGGTATTGTTGACTTGATTCTTCTTGACAGGTTCAAGCACACGTTCTCACAGGGCTGTTCAATCTCCCCCTTCCACTTCTCCTTTCGGCCACACCCATTCCACTTGATATCCGCCTCAGACTCTAGGTACTTCTGAGGCTTTACATGTGAAAATATAAATAGAACACACACACGGGGGAGGGGGCATGCTGTGAATCATGTATCATGAAACTGAACTCTAGGGTTTCCCTCTACATCCCTTCATCTTCCTCCTTTCTTCCTCCTTCCCTCCTTCCCAGAAACATCCGCTTATAGATCGGGTGTCAGCTGCCAAAGCTGCACACAGATAGATCCCTTTCAGAGTTGCCCCACGTCCCCCAAGCCCTCAATTTGGCGAAATGATGATTGGCCCAAAGCTGTTATCAGGCGTATTACTAATCCATGTGCTCATAGGATGGTGAGGATTTGCATACATTGGACATATTTCACACTCTTTACTGGCCCCTGCACAAAGCCCCATCTTCAAAAGGCAATAGCCTGGTGCTGATCCCTCAGCAAAGTAATTGGAAGGCTGCCCTGACACTGAGCGCCCCCTTCTTAGCTGGCACAGTGCTGCGTCTTACAGCATTGCCTTCCAAGGGCCAACTTTCTCAGTCTGAGATCTGCCTTCACAAGAGCCAAACACAGTTTGGTGGAGGTGAATGGAGAGTTTTCATAGTGGAGAATTCCCAGAGATGCCACCTTTAAACAGTGACGTTGCTCCTCATAGTTACCCTGTAGGTGTTTAATACCTAGACGTGTTTAAGGAAATGGGGCATCATCTCTGAAGTCAAATGAGGGTGCTACTCTGACTTGATGATGCATCTTCAGTGGCTTAAAGAGGAACCTCACATAGCAGGAAGAAAAGGAGGCTTCATCTAAGGCCTGCAATGTGCTAACCTTCTGAGAAATGGCTAGTCTTCTGCAGTGGAAATCCGTGCTAAAAAGGGTACCAAAAGATTAGTCATTCCATTGCTTTCTTATTATTTCTGTGCTAGAGAAACACCTCAACCTTTTTGAAACATAAAGAAGGGATGCTGCAATACAATTTGTGTGTTTATCTAAGCTGAACAGATCTCCCATTCTTCCTTATTAATACCAACCAAGGGCTAATGCAGTTGCCAGCTGACTGCCAGACATTCCCTCTGAGGATAACATAACAGGAAAGAAAAGAAGAGACAATGCTCCCCTTCAAAAAAGCAGCCAACTGGATGCTCAACTTAGAAGAAGAGCGCTTTATGCTACCTCTAAAAGGCTGTCTTAATCTCTAGTGAGGATGGCAGGTACGGGGCAGGCTGAGGGCGTAGCTCAGTCAGTCAGTGTTTGCCTCACGAGCATAAGGACTTGAATTCTAGCCCTAGAACTCAGGTTTTCGTTCTTTTAAAGGATCTGGTGTGTATGGTGACACACTTAGAGTTTAAAGGCTGAAAAGGTATTGAAAGGTAGATCCTGGGGTTTGCTAGCCAGACAGCCTAACCTAAGAGAGTAATAGATCCTGCCTACCTAAAAAGATGAGCAGATAGTACCTGAGAAATGACACCTGAGTTTTCCCTTGACCTATACACACACATGCACACACACACATGTGTGCACACACATATGAATGTGTACACATGCCTGTACACACACTCACAGGATATTAAGTACTAGGGATTTTTCTTAGATACCAAGCATGACAACCACTCCTTAGAAAATGAGAAAGCTCCAATATGTCAAAGAGAGTGGTACCCTTAAAAAGGAAATGATGGTGCACCAGGCTGATTTCTGGTTAAGTAGATACAAACATAGCTGGCTAACACAGGTCTGTTACAGGATGTGAAGACAATAGTTCGGGCTGAAGAGAAAGGAGCGGCGATAAGGTGAATGGTCCAAATCACCTATTTTTTCAAAGAAAGAAATTTCTCTCCAACAAACCTCCCATCAATTCAACACACACACACACACACACACACACACACACACACACACACACAAAACTGTAGCATTAGCTCACGAACAGCCAAGGTGAGGACGAGTGTGTTCAGGATATGCTGGTGTTCAGACTTTGTTGACTGCCCTGTGAGGTTACATGGGACCAATTTTCGCTCAAATATGAAGAAATCCATTAATAGAACATCCCGTGGATCTAAACCTTCATTATAATTACCTATAAGAAGGAAATTTTCATGAATCCTAATCTACTGGAAATTCTAGGCAGATATGACATTCTAAAAAAAAAAAAAGTGGAGTCAGTTTTGAGGTAAATCTTTCAGACTGGATCAAAAGTGAATAAGGAGAGAACTGACTCCAACCCCATACTACAAAGCCATAGTCCACTAAACAGGAAACTCTTTTCCTCCACAAAAGAGAATTCAGGACCTGAAGAATTTCCCAGAATTGTGAGTTTAGGAATATGATTTCACAAAAAGACTGAGCTTCCCCTCATTGCTGCAAAATATGTTCTCCTACCCACTACGAGGAGTGTCCCACACCTGTGAAAAACCCTTCAGGACTTTGCTTGTTTATAAAGAGGGTGCTACACCGACAAGATTCTGCTTTGATTTGGGCAGCCTGTTTCTCATGTGAGAGGCAGGGTCATGTTTTTTTTTGTTTGTTTGTTTTTGTTTTTTTTTTTCAGGGTCATGTTTTAAGAGATACAAAGGATTATAAGGATGGAGTATCTGCCTTCGACATATCCAATGGCTATGGAGACGCTAGGCAAACGTTCAAATTACATCCAGAGAAGTGAAAGCGGTGTGATTCAGTGCCGAAGGAACCTAGCAAACCTCATGCCCTATGGAGGAAATAAACCCATGCAGAGCTCCAAAGAGTTTCAGAGTGTTTCCTGCACTGGCACTCTAAACAAATGCCTTGCTTTTCAATTCCATGTGCCTCCTCTCACTCATTGAGCTACGATTAACTGGTTCTCATCTGAGACCCACTTATTCATGCAGCGCAATCCCATCATCATGCCTGATTAAATTCAGGGTAGTTATCAAGCTCAGCAGAAATGATCTGCTATTGCCTGAGTAAGGTAAAGAAACAGGGCTTCTGAAGATGACCCTGACCCTCAAGCGGAAGCCAGAAAGGACAGATGCTTCATTCAGAAGGACTGTACCAAGATCCCACATTTAAGACTCAGGCGCTCACCTGTTACCTACACAGCCCTGATGGAGAGCTTGCTTTTGGGGTGATGATGTCAGAATTTGGGGACAAGAAACTGATGAATGTGAATCCAAGTGGAAAGAACTGATGGTTATTGTAGTGGAAGAAAGGAAAGTGTGATATTGAAGGCCGGGGGAAAAGAGATGCCGTCTCATGAGGCAGGGCAAGGCTGTCCAGGTGAGACGGCCTTTTGGGGCTCAGCCTTGAGGGAGGGGAAGGTTGTGATGTGCACATCTGGCTGAAGGAGATGGTTTTCCACGATGAGGGACAAAGGTGAGCATCCGTGCTGGCTTGCGGGCAAGGCTGGGCATGGCAGCAGCACCTGTTTCTTAGGCGGAAGGATGGCTGGTGTGCACTCTATTATGCACACATAAAATCTCCATTGACAGATCTATAAAGGCCAGGTCCATTAAATTAACTATCTAGTTAAAGTCATTAAGACAGAGAACTCCACGACAGCTCCATAGATCTCTGACAGCAGATAGGCAGTCCTTCACAGAACAAGTATTGATTGCCAATGAAAAGTTTCAGCAAATAAGTTTTTAACCAATGTGCTTTAGCATAGGCTGATGACATCATCCGGGGAAAAAATGGGAATCTTCTCCTTGGCATAGAGAGCATCACACTTGCAAATACGATCGCTTCCCACAGGATAGTCTCTAGCCTTATCCTCAATGCCCCCTTTTTTGATATGGCTTTTTTCATTTCCCTTGGGACTATGAGGGAAGGATGAACTTGCCGTTGTCAATGGGTACGATTGTCTGACAGCTATCTCCCTCACAATCATAACTTTATTGTAGTTCATTGCACCAACATTTAAGAAACTTCTCTAATGTCAATACAGCTTTACAGCTCTAAGCATGGTTGGGCACAGAGATACCAAATGTAAGAAACGCGGCATGTTAATGACAAATACACTTTACAAAGAGTAAGTGTCAATCTATCAATCACCAGATTAGCCCTGAAACACCTTAAGAAAGGCAGGAACTGACACCCATAATCAGAATTCATTCTCCAATTACATTAGGACAATCATTGTCCAGGCCCATTTGTGTTTGTACAAGATTATTTGATTTCCCACACTAAAAGGTCTTTTATTACCAACCATCAACACTGTAATAGCAGCCCTAAATGTGAAGAAAGCCACTTAAATTAATACAGCTTTTTGATTTGATTTCACTATGTCAGCAGGGCCACTCTGGGAGCTGCTGTGTGCTGCAGCCAGTCTTGGGGAAGGAGAGAACTCTGGAAGAGCTGAATGACAGGGACAGCATAGGCAGGCAGGGGTGGGTGGGGCAATTAGAACAAAGGTGCTTAATGAACAACTCAGAAGGTGAAGCCTGCTAAGAAAGCGCGCTGGCGTGGTAGAGGAAAGTGGAGAACTGACAGGAAGTGGAGAATGAGAAGAAAGCAATCCAGCATATTTTTAGAATAAGAGATGATAGTTCCACCCTGGGTGGAGTGGCGCCCTCTAGAAAAATAGAGGCAAGAGGATCGGGGTTCAAGGCTACTATTGACAATATAGTAGTTTGAGGCAAGCCTGGGCCATATGAGCTATTCTCAAAATAAAATAAAATGTAACGAAACTCTTCCCCCAAACAACAGCTTCTGTTGTCATGGGATCATTGCTTAGAAAGATCTTTAGCAGCTATTTCATCCTCTCCTTTCTTCTGTTCCTAGTTTTCTGAGCCTGATTTACATAATGTAGCTGACTGATGTAGAAACTTAAGTACAGGAGGTGTGTTTGTGTGTGTGTGTGTGTGTGTGTGTGTGTGTTGTGTGCATGTATGTGTGTATGCGTGCATGAGTATCTGCCACAGTCCGTGTGGACATCAGAGGACAAGCTTGGGTGTTGTTTCTTACCTTCCACGTTGTTTGATGCGGGGTCAGTAGTCACTCGTGCTGAGCTGAATGTGCCAGGCTTTTTGAGCTGCTGCAGCCTTCTGGATGTTAGCCAGAAGTTTAGGTATTAAAGACGCTTATGCGAATGTGTCTAGATTCTAGATAGACGCTAGTGAGCTGATCCCAAACCAGACTCCTAAGAAGGACACACTTAAAATCCAAACCAAACCAAATAAAACCAAAATCAAAAACAGAAAACAAGAGAAAAAACATAAAACCATGGTCTTACTCCTATGTAGGCTTGACTGGCCTGGAACTCCATATGTACCCCACGCTGGCCCAAAATTCTCAAAAAACCTGCTTACCTGTGTCTCTTGAGTGCTGGAATTAGAGGTGTATGCCATCATCAGATTATCAGTTTTCTCATATGGTTTTACCCATTGGGCCTTCTCCCCAGAGAAGCAAAGCTGATGCCTACCTAGACACTTCACCCCTATAGACTAGTGTTCTTGGTAAAGGTACTCTGCACGTTACCAAAGGAGAAAACATCAACCCAGCTACATACCCTTTCATCTACAAAGGAAGATATGCTACCCGTACAACATTTGTGGGAATAACCAACCAGTACCTGATTTGACTGGAAGCCCCCTCCACGAAGTGTAACACATAACCAGTGGACTTATGGTATACCACTGCTCTACTAAAGGAACATGGTAATAAAATGACCCCAAATGACATTCTGCTAAACTCATAGACCAGTGCCTGACTCAGCATCATCAGAGAAGCTTCCTCCTATCCAAAGAGACCCAAACTCAGGACATACAAAGAGAGTAAGAAACCTGGGACACTCAACCCTAAAAAAGTGTCTCCATTAAATCTCTCCTCTCCGGGCTCAGAAAACCTTCAGAAGAGGCAAAAGAGAGTGTAAGAGCCAGAGGGATAGAGAACACCAAGGAACTAAAGCCTCTAAACACAACAGAACCAACAAAACTATGAACTCACAGAGACTGAGGGAGCTGTGCAGAGCCTGCGTGGGTTGGTGCCAGATGTCTTCCTAGGGCTGAAAGGATAGCGCCATGTGCCCCCACCTCTAGCTGATTGGAGATAACCCAGAAGTTATCTCTAATTGAAAGCTGCTTGCAAATGAAAATTTAATTTTCTTCAAGGGAGTCTCACTAGAAAAACAAACTACTCTTAATGGTAGGCTGCAGGCCTAGCAGTAGGATGCCAAGAGAAACTAAACTCAAGGGCATCTTTGGAGGTTCCTTGTCTCACAATGTCCTGTCTGGCGCGCTCTCTCTCTCTCTCTCTCTCTCTCTCTCTCTCTCTCTCTCTCTCTCTCTCTCTCTCTCTCTCTCTCTCTCTCTCTCTCTCTCTCTCTCTCTGTGTGTGTGTGTTTCATAAAATATTTGTTTTCAATTTTAATCTCAATTATTTTCTTTCTCTCTTTTTTTAATACTACAGTTCCATTGCATATACATTATGGCTTTTAATTTTCTATTTTTATGGGATTTCTGAGTGGGTCTCTGCATCTATGTCTGTTTCTAGTGCCCCTTTCTTGGGCTCTTTCCCTTCTGTTTGTTTGTTTGTTTTGTCCTATTCCAATGTGTTTCTTTTTGTTTTATCTTATTGGAGTTTATTTCCTTATCATCCCTAAGAAGCTTGTTTGTCTTCTACTGAGAGGCAGAAAAGGGGTGAATGGCTCTGGATAGGAGAGGAAGTGGGAGGAACTGGGAGGACTAGAGTGAAGGGAACTGTAATCAGATACATTATATGAAACTTATTTGTAATAACAGAAAAAGCAAATGCAGTTGCATATATTACGTTTATGATTGTAGCATATTATATGCAAACAATGTGTGTATACACACATGCACATATATAGTTATTACAATGGAACAAATCAATGTATCTACCCTTTCAGACATTTATCTAGTTTTTTCAGTAGTAAGAGTTATTTTAATCAAATTTAACAAGAATATCTTAATCCAATACCTATTATAATAACTGTAATCCCAAGATTGTACATGAGACATTTTGATTCATTTATCCTACATATTAGACACCTTGTATCATTTCATTTAAATCTTTCCCTTTTCTTTTCCATCTGTTTTTCTGTCTGTTGTGTATATATATATATATATATATATATATTTGACTTCTGTTTCTTTAGACTTCCCCACATAGAAAAGATGATACAATAGTCATCTCTATTTGCCTTTTTAAACATAATATTCTATATAGCTATATCTTCATTGTAGCAAGTGGTAAGGTGCTCTTGAAGTAGAACAGTATGAATAATACTTAATATACATACTATATCACAATTGTTCATACACACACACAGATGGACACTCAGATTATACCTATTGTGAATCAGGATATGGTGACCAGGAGTGCAGAAATTATTATGAGCTAGTGATCTCATTTAACTGGAACAGAGATTGGGTATCATACAGCAGCTGTTTGTTTCATTACATTAGAGGCCTCTATAGTATTACCATAGGCTCACCAGTCTTTAAAAGGCACATGATAGATATAACAGAAAGTGACTTTTTTTCCTTCAGTTCTCAGAAGGCAAACACAAGCACTGACTTTCCAAAATATACATCTATTATAATGACAACAGAAATGTGATTCTGGACATCATAAGCTTCTGAGGACTGCACACTTAAGTCTCAAACCAGCACTACAGCCTTGATTCTCTTGTTGTTTCAGCTCAGGCTGAAACCGATATGAACTAGCTTGATTGTTTACCTAACTCATTGGACTTGGCTTTCAATGGTGTTTAGTTGTTTCTCCAAAGTGATCTGACTCCAAAGGGCAAGCAATGATATGTTACCTCTCACCATAGTGGAGCATTAGGATTCAGACTGGATATGTAGTCCCAAAGTTTTTTTTTTTTTTTCTTTTCTGAAAGTCCATGTCCTAATCAGAATAGAGAGCAACTGGTCTTCTAGAGTACAGTGCTTAAGTGGGTGTCATTAGTTTGCTTGGGTCATGGAAACATGAGGTCTATGACCGTAGTAACAATGATTAATTGAAATTCTGGTCTACTGCCTGCTTCAGGTAGCCTCTGGAATGGATATTCATAATGGATGGGCAAATGATGCTATGACTGACATGAGCATGCATAGACAAAGAAGGGAATTGGAGCTAGGGACCGATGGTTGTCTAGAGGAAGAGGTTACAAGAGAAGGGTTTCTCTCCATCTGCCACGTCAGTGTTCTTACCATATTGTATGACCTTTGCACCCAGTCACATAGGAGGATTAGGACAAGTCTGTTATATCCAGAAGTTCTAGATGCTTGGGACGTCCATGAACAAACAGTGGCAGATAAAATTACTCTTTTATTCTGCATTGGCAGGTGCAAGCAAGCAATAATTGCTAATAATATAGAAGCCAATTATACAGACGGTACCAAATTCTAGAGAAAAGTTTTCAAGCAGAGTCAATTAAATGACCTGGTGCTTGCGGGGGAGGGGAAGGGATTGAAATATTAAATATTATTCTCAAAACACACTTCATTAAGATGGAGACAATTAAGGAGAGAGTTGAAGCAATAAGGTGGAACAGTAAGTCATTGAGATACTTTGAGCAGAAGAGTATCATAGTCTGGTTTATATTTTAAAAGATGCTGCACTGAGAGTCAGCTTCTGGAAAGAGTGGAGCTGGGGAGTTCAGTAAGGAGGCCATATCAGTGATCCACAGTATCATACGTGCATATATCAGTGATCCACACTATCATACCCGCTTATCGTCAGTGATCCACAGTATCATACGTGCATATATCAGTGATCCACAGTATCATACACATGGTAGAGGTGGGTCAGATGGGCTCTCTCAGACCCTGACTTTGTCCCTAAAACTAGAACCAGTGCTCATTTTTCCTACAATTTACTGTCTTCATCTTTTCACCACAGTATAATCTCACCCAGTGTCTGTCCTTGGGCACAGATTCTGAATTTGTGAAGAATATGGTAAGAAACTCCTTAATGGGCAATGCCAAGCATCCACTGCAGCTACTGTATATGTTTGGGCTTCAGCATTTCCACAGAAAGTGTGAGCTGTTAACCTATATACAGACTCTATACTCAGGCATCTACTTGTACTCGATCTTTTTTTTTTTTTTTCCCACAGTCTCCCCGGCTTTTTGACTTAGTCTCAACGCGGATTCCATGCATCCCTTCTACTCATCAAGAAAGAGATGTGGGCAGATCTCACAATCAACAGAGTTTAAAGACTTCGGGTACTTAGCCCTCTTACAAAGGGGCCAACACAACTAACGCTACTGCTTCAAGAGTTTTGAAAGACCATCTTTACCATTATGAGGTATAATGTCATGCACATGTTTTATACCCAGCTTCACAGCTTCTAAAGTGTTAGCATAGCCTTTATTTCACAGGATCTTTGTGATGTCCCCGTGAAGGAAACCGTACAGATGGAACTGTCATCGGTTCTTATCGTTTTCTCCCAATTTATAAAGTGGGAAACCGAAGATCAAGAGAACGAGATAAACTATCCCAGCCCACACAGCTGACACATGGTGAAGTCGGGACACATTTCCAAATTGTTTCACTCCTGGAACACAGCACTGTCCAAACACGAAGCCAGTTCTGGGTGATAATAGAAAACAGTTTTTGAAACCTTCTGTCTCAGCTGAAGGTCTGAAAATATTTTACCTCATTTCTGACCTCTAGATCTTACGACTCTTTTGTTCTTGAGAAAAAATGACACCAGTCGACAACCAGGAAATATGTTTTTGGTCAGATCAAGTGAGTGTAAAAAATACATCTGCTGAGAAATTGTCCCCCCAATTGTCAGCAGAACTTTATTGAGTCCTGCCTGGACATTGTCATATAGACAGACTGTTTGCACTTTATTCCATCCAACACATGGAACAAATTTGAACCTTGTCTTTGGACAAATCTCCTTCACCTTTGGTCTTGTTATAGTCATGAAGGTTCAGGGGGGAAGAATTTCCTCACTACTCTATGCCCCTCTGTGAACAGTCATGAAAGCAACCCAAGTCTACCTTCCTTGAACACATTCCATAACAACCTCTTCCCACAGCTTAGTGAAAAGATAAAGAAAGGATCAAATCTTACTTTATTTCTTGTAGGAAATAGCAGCTTGAATTATAATAAAAACTTTGAACCTTGGGTGTAAGATAAGAGGGAAAAGTCACAGATGAAGGAGACAGGGGAAAATTGTCATATAATAAGATGAATAGAGTGGAGATTTCACTAAGGGTGAGTGGTTGGTCATCACAATGCATTGTTCATGTAAGAAATTGTTGAAGACTTTTCTTTATAAATAAAAGCTATACAAATAAATAAAATATATAAAAATGTTTGTATTGTTAATTGTAGATATTTGCATAATGCCAAATATTTACAGAATTTGAGGAAGAAAGCAAATATTACAGAATTAGTGGGAATCTTTTCATTGTTACACTTATGAGAAAAGATAATTTGTATTCTCCAAATGGAGGAAGGAAAACTTACAAATTCTCCTAATTGATAAGGCTCTGCTGCATTTAGATCTGATACAATGAGTGAAGTCTCACCAAATGCATTCTTTTTATACCTCTATTTTGAAACAGCATGACCAAAATCAAGCTGAGGAGGAAGGAGTTTATTTCATTTGCAATTCTATATAACTGTTCATCATCGAAGGAAGTCATGACAGGATCCCAAACAGTACAAAAACCTGGAAGCAGGAGCTGATGCAGAAGCCATTGAGGGATGCTGATTACTGGCTTGCTCCTCATGGCTTGCTCAGCCTTCTTTCTTATAGAACTTAGGACCACCAGCCCAGGGTGAGACCACCCAGAACAGACAAGGTACTTCCATTAGTCACTAACTAAGAAAATGCTCTACAGCGGGATTTTATGGAGCCATTTTCTCAACTGAGGTTCCCTCATCTCAAATGAAGTCAAATAAGAGTCAAGTTGAAATAAAACTATCCAACATACCCTCCTTACCAGACCAGAATGCTGTTCCTTTTTTTTAAGTGTTTATACTAAGTTTAATTCATTAGGTGACAAACCCACCACTACAAACATCACCTTTAACAATGGTAAATTAGGACAAGATCACTTCCATTGGAATCCTGTTTGACTGCTACATTTGGACAGCATAACAAGATTATTAAAAGCTCTGAAAATCAAGATCAAAAAACCAGACACTCCTGCTAAGTGAATGAAATAGGATACTAGGGCTGAAGTAATGGTCGTACCCATGCAGAACTAGGTTGGCTGCAAGTTTGTTAAGGTCTCCAGTATATGGTAGACCTGCACTTGGCAGTAATACATTTGCACACATTTGTGAGCATATCAATTGCATACACAATGAAAAGTTAAGCCCTGCTTCATGTGTCAACACCCAAGCACTTGTAGAAATGGGAATGTATGTATGTGGTATGTTTAGGTAGTCTCCAGAAACAGGCAACCTGACTGGAACAGCCCTGTAGTCCATAGTCTGGTTCCACGTTGTAAAGACGAAGATTAACATCCTCCCCTAAGTAATTAGACCTAATAATGCTGGTGCCTCCTACAACTAGCATTATGCAGACATGTGCATCTAAGTAGGTGAGACAGCCTGTACTCCAGTTAAGACTGAATGCTGTTCTTTGATACTAGCATGACACTGTTTTAGCAATGGACTTGCATGTATAGCTACCTATTGCTGCCTGTGTTGGTATTTTCAATGCATTCTAACACCAACTTAGTGCAAACCCAACTCCTTTTCCACTGTTTCGTAACCCTCAAATAAACACACAAAATCTCTATCCTTCTGTGCCCTATTCCTCCCTCACCACTGGCTTCCCATTCCTAACATACTTTATCTCCGCTGTGAGATTATATTTTGGTCTACTTTTTTTTCTCTCCTTGTTCACAGAGATTTAACCACTATGGCACCTCTTTAGTTTCAATTCCATGTTGGAATATGTGAACTTGCTCTCCCCACTGCCTTATATATCCCTCCAAGATTTGAGTGAGTGACTTGCGCTTACTCTTCAGCACTGATGAAGATTCGAATTCTCCTTTTCCTTACTCACCTCTCTGTCCCAAAGTGAAGCTGTGACTGCCTAGTCCTTTCGTCCCACTCTCCCAGGTCACTGGTCCTTCCCCCCAGCACCATTATCAGTCTCTATCAGAGGCTTGAAGGCTTAGTATTTGCGATTTTTGGCATGTATGTGTACATGTGGCATGTGTGTGGATGTACATGTGTGTATGTGGGCACAAGATTGATGTCCAGTCTCTTCCTTGCTGGAACATTCAGTTTCAGCTGGTCTGGTTGTTCTAGTTTGTTTCAGGGATTGGGGAATGCACTGTCTTGCATTGGGTTTATAAGCAGGCTGTCAGACCTACCGGACTGTTATGTGGATTCTGAGATCTGAACTCTAATCCTCAATCTTGTACAGGGAGTGTTTTACCTGTGGAAGCCACCCCCCCCCAGACTATTTTCTGATTTATTAGTTTATACTCCAAAAGTCTAATGTAAACTCCACAGGGACAGGGACTTCATTCTTTTCCGTCTGTACCTCTAGTTCTTAGCACTGTGACAACATATTGTAAAAGAAAATATATATTTGCAAAATAAGTGAATTAAAAAAAATACATCTACATGAAGACACAGAGAACATGTTTTTTTTCTATAGATAGTTATATCTTAGACATTAGTTGTAGGCATTATCTGGCTTTGATAACCAACTCCATCTGCACATATCTACTTGATCAATTTTTTTTATATTATACAAGAAATCTGAAAAAGACCAAGAAAGCAAACTGTAGATTGCATGGTTACTGTAACCTATGAAATCAAATGTTCTTGTCAATATGTCTCTTTTACACTTTAACATTAACCTAAAAGGTAGATTCATCATTAGAAAATACTAAACACAGGACAGTGTTCAAACCTTACCTGATAAATAAGAGCACTATCCATTCTGGAATGCTAAATGGTCAGGGCATTCATTTCCTTTCTTTTTTATAAAAGAGTTCTTCAGTGATCGTATATTGAGTATCTGGTTTACGGGGTCTATGCCTGGGTTCAGTCGATATAAATTTCTCCATCTTATCCCCCTTCTCAATTATTGTGTTTGTCCATTATTTTAGTATGTAGCACAACTAACTTCTTCATGCAAATTAGAGGTCATTCACCATGTAGGGCTCCAATGGTTGACTGATACTTGATTCTTACAGGCACCAGTTGTCTCAGTAACTGGGAGAAAGAAGCCATTGTTTCTCCTCTGTAAGCTGCGGAAAGCTAGGGCAATTGAACACTGTTCTAACAGAACTGGGGAAGCAAGTGGTTCTGGCTGCCTGTGTCGACAGACTCCATACAGATGATTCAACCTTCCCTGGTACGATCTGGTTGTATTTTCATTTGAGTCTAAATTTTAATTCCAAAAGGCTTTGTCGTTTCCACAGAGTTCCTATTGGCCACAGGCAATCAGAATCAATACAAATATAATTTTACAGACAGCACCTATCACAAATGTTCCTGATGCATTTCATTCCCAGAAGTCAGAGTCCACCATGCTGTGACCAAATGGGCTTTTGCTTTAAGTTACCATCAAATCCCAACATCTAAAATTTTCCAATGGAGAAAAAAAAAAAACTGAAAAAGTTACATATAAGCTGGGATCCAGCTTGCAAGTCAGCGTGTTGCAAGCGTAACAGCTGCTTTTTCAGGAGCTATTCTAAGGGATGAAAGGAAGAAAGGGACGAAAAGCTACAAATGAACACCAGAAACTTTCTGGCAATGTTTTAAAATGACCATCACTATGACTCCTGTTACCTCTTTCATTCCTTCATTTCTTTGTTCTTTCATTTCTCCCTTCCTTTCTCTTTCACTTCAAGTTTTCTTCCTTCCTTCTGCCTCTTCCTATCCCATACATTGGTATTTAATATACAATCCATGCATTCAAAATGCTCAGTAGATCTTAGTATCTTTACTGTATTGAAGAAGTACCCCTCGATCAATTTTTTAGAACAGTTTGATCAACCCAGAAAAAGTACTGTTTCCCCTTTTCTACTCCCAAACTCGCTGGTCTCCTACTGCTGGCAACGATAACCACTCATACCCCTTTTGTGTTTCTAGATATGTTTGTCCTAGACTTTGTACATACAAGGAGTTACCATATGTAGTCTTCTGCATCTGGCTTTCTTCACAGTATAATGTATTCAAAGTTCGTATATGTTGTACCTATATCAGTATTGCATTACCATTTTATGGCCAAACAATCGCCTATCAATACATTTACATTTTTCTGCATTTCCATTAATCCATTAACGAGGATCACCTTTGGGTTTTCCCTATGGGGCTCTTAGGGATAATGTCCTTAGTGACTCTGGTGTAAAGAAATGTATGGAGATTCACTAATGTATCCCTTGGGTGTATGGCTTGAGGGAGATCACTGGGCAGCATAGTGATTATGGTCACACTTTAAAGATGCTTGATAGGAACATTGTCACCAACTGTTGTTACCATATCTTTTTAGTGACAGCAATCCTCTTGGTGTACACAACCCATGGTGTTGGGTTTCAGTGCCCTGATTAGTGATGTTAAGTGTGTTTTGATGCGTACCGTCACCTCCCATGACTTCATTGATGAAATGTATTCGCTTAGATGCTCAAGTTTTTAAAGTTGGCTTCTGATATTATTAGCAGTGTGCAGGAGCACTTCATCTACTGCTTTCTTGTAAATGATTGTTGATCCTGGCTTGAGAATGTCAGGTGTATGTTTTGGCAAGTTAGAAATCACTAGAATAAAAAAGAAAGTCTGTGTTTCTAGCAAAGACGAGAAGCATCCCAGTCTCTCTTCCTCTCTCCTGCAATTCCACAGATTCCCGCCAGCATAACCGTATATGGCTAGGATTCTGA
>NW_026067994.1:3839497-4070923 GCF_014885135.2 Alexandromys fortis
TGGTGCTTGAAAGAAGTGAGTTTGGTCAGAGATTACATTTAGTGTAAGAAGTGGGACATGTGGCCTAGCCCTACAAGAACAGGTTAGGGCATGTCTCCACTTTGAATGACTGGTCTATGCCCTGACCCAAGAACCCTCTTTAGTCAAACCACCATGTGCAACCAAATGCAGACCCAGATATAGATAGCTTTGCTGAGCCTCCCACTCTGACTGTCTGTGCTGCCTTCACCCTACCCTGGGAGATCTCTCCCACCCAAACAGCCACATAAAGCCTAGGCAAGCAAGACCAAACAAGGAAGCCACTTCATTGCATCATTTGTGACACTTGCCCTTCCCCAGAGCCCCTCCAACTCACCGACTGCCTCCACTCTTTAAAGAGTTAATAAGGCAGCCCTCCCATCCTGCACTGTCTTTCCCCTTTTACCTGCTTCTAGAGCCCTCAAGCTAATTCCCCACAAAAGAACTCTTTACTGAGTAAGGGCTTGATAAAGAAACCCCTTAGCCACGACCTGCTCCGACTTCATCCAGTCTCCTCCCAGCCATCCAGTCGGCTACCTACCTCTAGGCTTTACTCTAAACACACAGCAGCAGAAAGAATGAAGAACCGGACATCACATGTATGGATCTTGTCAATAAAACAAGCAATATGAAAAAATCAAGACACTGTGTCTGTTCCCTACCCCAAATCACCAAAGGCTGCAGTAACAGCCCCCAAAGATATTGAAATTCAAGACACACAATTCAAAATGTCAACTATAAATAAGTTAAAGGAGCTTAAAGGATTTAAAGAAAACATGAACAAACAGCTGAATGAATTGAGAGAGGACATGAAGTGCACTGTTTGAAATCCAGGAAAATAGACATAGCTGAATGGAAAAGGGAAGACAATTCAGAATGCAAAAATAGAATTCAATACAGAGAAATATGGAAGCAAACTCAACCTGCAATGAAAATTCCAATTAGCCAAATCAAGCTCAATGAAGAGCACTGCCAACGAAGGACCATGCGGAAAAGAGTCTGCAGGCTTGAAGGCTATTACAGGGGAAACAACCACTCCCAGCTGGATTTTACATCACTCTGTATAAGAGAATTCATACCTAGGTCTGTAAACAGACCTAATTTTAAAAAAAGAAAAATAAGCCAGCTGGCAGTGCTGCAAGCCTTTAATCCCAGCACTCGGGAGACAGAGGCAGGCATGTGAGTTCGTGGCCAGCCTGGTCTATAAGAGCTAGTTCCAGAATAGGCTTCAAAGCTACAGAGAAACCCTATCTTGAAAAACCAAAAAGAAACAAACAAAGATATGACTGAGGAGGCTTAGACTCTAATAGGGAGACTGCAACTCCACTTAGCTATATTGAAATAGCATCTAACTATATTTTAAATGTCTGTGTTTATACTCAAAACCAAAGGCTACTCTTCTCCTAATCAGAGAAGAATCTTTGCAGTGAAGAGGGGTAAATGCAGAGACACAAAGCTGGACAAGATGCTGAAATGAAAAGTTGAGTGCTACAGCCTAAACAAGGTGTTATATGACCCACATAAGGTTCAAGAACTATTACAAAAGAGGGACAGAAATAATCTTAGAGTTTTAAAGTAGGAAAAAGACCTGTGAAGTACCATCTCCTAAACAAGAGTTACCCATGGGCAACTATGAACTCACTGCAGCGGCACTATCTGGCTTGAGACCCACATAAGCCAGGCCACTTTATGGTCAGCTATGGGTAGGGAAGGGGCTCACAAGGCCCTGCCACTTACTGATGAGCTATTAACAACTAACCTATCCTGAGAGACAGGGAAACATAATACCCAGCTGTTTGCCCACTGATGTGTGCCCACCAGGCTCTAGTGGATAGTCTCAAACACAAACTCTCATAGAAGGCCTTAGTTCAACTTCAAGGAACCCAAAAGAACACAAAAACTTGTGATTATGGAACAGACATTTATAAAGAATAGAGGGGCCTGGCAGGGATGGGAGGGGGATAATAACACAGTTGTGTGTGTGTGTGTGTGTGTGTGTGTGGTGTTTATTTATATATGTTGGTCAAGAGCAAAATATATTAAAAATGAAAACAGAAAGAAGAATGGGACTTCCAGTGTGAAATCTTACCATCCCTTGTCCAGAGACAAGGGTATAAAACAGAAAACAGCCAGGGTAAGTAAGTAAGGGTCTGGTCATTGGGCAGGTGGTCGACTTGAAAAGAGTGTTGAGAGAGGCCACTTGCTCACGTAAGCCTATGTAAAGACATGGTGACCACAGAAGACTCTGAATTCCTTTGTGTGGTTGGCTTCCACAGCCCACTTTTACCTGTGTGTGGACTTGACTGGGGGCATCAGAATGCAAGAGAGGTGGTCCTCTCCAACACCCACAACTCTAAGGAGCAATGGGCCTTCTGATTGGCTGCGGTTGCTTGGGTCTTGATGTAGAGTCTGCAGAAGACTCACACAATAGATGGAGGCACAAGAAATGGTGTTGTAAATTTTATTCTAATACTGATAGTAAATGAATCTCTGAGATCCATCTTTTTCAATCTTAAAATAGTTCATAACTGAAGGCATTTGGATAAATAACATATTCTTCTGTACAGAAAGGATAGAAGGAATATGATGGATAAGAACGGCAGGGCTTCTTTCTCAGAGAGAAAATACTGCAGAAATCTTAAGCTGACTGGCTGAAAAGAACAGAGACCCCACTGCAGTAGACTTAGGGAAACCTCCAAGCTCAGGGGAAGACTAGATTCAGGTCAACCACATGACTTCTTTACCTGGGGTAGATGGAGTCAACCTGATGGGGAGTCTGTGGAGGATCTTAAAATAGTTTCTTACTTAATGCTCCTTGGGGTGGGGTTGACAAAAGGGAAAGATTAGCATTGGAAATTAACTCCACCTTCATTAGTGTTTTAGAGGTAATACATTTAAGAGATTTAAGAGAATTCACTCCCATCCATCTTTCTCTCTCTTCCCAGTCAAGAGCTTTAACCCAGACACAGGACCTTCTGCTACCTAGTGATAGAAACTCAATAACAATGAGAGAGGGAAAGAGCTTGCTGGAGATGTAAGGTGATGGAATTCCTCCTTGTTCTTTCAAAAGAGCAGGCCAGCTTGGCTGTTGATGCTAACCTCCTACCTCTATCTTTGCATCATCAACCTTCTAGTATGTTTCAGCGTGTGAAGGCTTCAAACTACTTCCCACAGCAACATTTCACTTTCTCTAGAATGTTTCACCTCTAAAGAAAAGCCCATTGCTTACTGAATGCATATTGGAATTGTCTGTGTGTGTTTGTGTGGACATGTGCACCCCAGCACATATCGGACATGTGGAGGTTAGAAGACAACTTTCAGGAGTTGGTTCTCTCCTTTGCAGAGGCAATGCCTCTCCTGTGGCCACTGCCCTGCTGCACACTGTGGGCTAGACAGTCTCTGAGCTACTTGGTCTCTACCATTCATCTCTCTGCAAGACTGCTGGGATTACAGATAGATGCCAGAGAACCCAGCTTTTTACATGGGTTCTGAGAGTTGAAGTCTTGTCATAAGGCTTCTGTAAGGCACTTGCGCCAACTGAGTTATCTTCTGGCCCTCTTTTGGTCTTTGATACAATGTCTACCTGAATCTCAGGCTGACTTGGAATTAGCTCTGGCTGATCTCAAGCTCTCTCTTCTCTTCCTCTGCCTCTCAAGGGCTGTGTCTACAGGTATTTTCCACTGAACTCAACTTATCCTTATTTAATAAAACAGCCAACAAATCCTATTACTGCCTCTTTTCTTTCATGGTACCTCTTGCCATTTCTGAGCAAAATAATAATAAAAACAATAATCTCCAAGTCAACTAGAATCATGTCTAGAGTCTCTTTTTTTCTGATCCCCAATTCCTCACACTCAGTACAAACCTACCACTGAGAAGGCACTAAAACGTATTTACAAAAATAAGGTCTAAAGTGAACCAATCTATGCTAACTGCAGAGAGAGCTCTGGAGTAGCAAGTGTTGCACAATGTAGATGTAGCCTATCTCTTGGCCTCCCTTAGTCCCTACCCACACACAGCCTACTCTCCATCCATTGCTCTGAGCTACTCAGTAGAGCTTCATGTTCCCCCAGTTTGTACTCAGCCCTCACCTTTGGAAACCTCCTCACTGTGTCACTACAGGCGTTCTGCTTCCTCTGTAGCCCTGTCTCTGTAACCTTCTCACCAAAAAGTCACCCTGCATTGCTGCAGACTGCCCCCCCATCTTCAAACACAATAGCGCCTCATGCTGTATGGCTTGCTTCTATGGACCTTACTTCTGAAGAGGCCCTGGTTTATCTGATGGGATCGGAGAACCTACTCCACATTCGCTCATTGCATACCGGCTTTGTTGTCATTGCCTCTTATTTTCAAATTAGGGCTTCTCATCATTGGAAAAATGCCAACCTGTCTAACACAGAAGTCCCAGGGTCCCAATCCCATTCTTTTAGGTGTGACCGTACATGAAACTGTTATAAATATTCACAGGAACCTTCTGTCCCTGTGATCGCTCAAAGTCTCTGAGCATGTGTCTAACCTAGACATGGCATGACCTGGGCACAGACATATAGATAAGGACATCTAGGGATCCTAATGCTTTAGAAACAGCTTCTGAATATATATGCATGTTGAATTATACTTTTTTCTCTCTTGACAATAAGAAAGACCTCAATATCTCCAATGTCATTACATGTAGAAAATAATTCAGAGGTATTTATAGTTGAATGCTATAAAATGGGAGTATATTTTTTGATAAAAGACAGTCTTATATCTTGTATAACTTATAAGAGATGACCAGATCTTACCTACAAATTCAAGATGGCCAAATATTTTGATGAGCTTGTCTCTCCTTGGATGTTTGAAGCGTTTCCTGCAATGAGCCTGGTAGTTAGATTTCTTTCCCATTATCCTGGGTAAGCCCATGTGCAGTACGTGAGCAGAAAACTGATAAGCAGAGATTTGTGGTGTTCAGAACATCTGTGTTAAGTTCTAAGCTTCGAGGCTCAGGGATGGCAGGAGGGAGAGCAAATGGGTAGAAAAAGAGCAGATGGAGATTTCTGGAATCCTAGGCAGTAGGGTGTCAGAATGGCGATAAACCTGAAATGTTTCTGCACTGTGTCCAGGGCTCAGAAAACGACTCTGTAGCTTCTCACTACCCTTCTAGATTTCCCTCCCAACCCTTGCCTGATGAGCGTTAGTGTTGCCTGTCATCATGTATTCCATAAACACTGTGTGAATGCTTATTGATTGCTAGGGTACAGGGTGGGCATAGCTTCCAGCTCCCTCCCTGGAACATACATGCAGGAGAAGGAGCAGACAATAAGCTCAGAAGAGAACACACCTTTTGCTGTCGGCTCCTGGCAACTGCTATGAAAAGGCAGAAAATACAAGGAAACAGAGAAAGAAGTGGGAATCATTTAGATTTGATAGTCAAGGAAGCATTTGAGAGCAGGTAATGTTTGCCCAAAGACCGATACATGATGGCACTCTTCTGCATGAGGAAAGCTAGCTTCCCTTTATGTAGTAGACACAAGGGAGAGAATACGAAGATTTTATCTGTCTGCAGCCAAGTTGCTTGAGCCCCTCTTCCACTCTTTTGTCTGCTACCAGCTAGACCGCACAAGACAGGTCAATACTTCTACTCTCCGTCTCATTTGCATCATTTGTTAAATGAGGAATTGGACTACTGTCCTTTCTGACCCTTCTGCCAGTAACAATCCTCAATGGTGTCACTTCTCTAGAACGTCACCATTTTCTAACCAACATTCCTAACTCAGAACTGATGACCTACTTATCAGCAGAGTGTGAGGGTCTTACACACCTGAGACTAGGAGCAGATGCCCAGCAACTTCCTTCTGTATTTGATGATATTGAGGTACTGCTCCTTACAGTGAAACTTCTTCCAGGAGCAACCAGCATGGTCATTCTGCATTTTAGAATGCAATAATCTAAGTGTGAAGCTCAGGTGGGGAGTTGGCTCTATGACTTTGTGTTGGCCCCACCTCCAATAGGATCCCAACAAGACCCAAGATGCTATTTCATTCCATTAAAGAATCATAGACCCTGAGTGGGACCATGTTGAAAAGAGAGAGTCATAGTGAAAAGATGCCAGCTTTAAAACGTCTATCGGGAACTTGCTTCCTAGCCTCTCTTCTCATTCATAGTACAATCCGACCACAACAAAAAACGGCTCCTGTGCTTAGCTGAACCATGATTCATAATCTACTACAAGAACCTGGAAGCTCAACTATTAGGTTATTGTTGTACAAATACAAGTTGAAGAGACCTGAACAGAATAAGTTACTTGTTAAAGATGACCAAGCCCACCTGGTACTGGGTATATTCAAATCTAGGAGAATTGGGGTTTTTCTATAGAAACAGAACTTGTAAAACGAATATACATATGTATGTGTGTACTTCATAAATCCCACAGATATTCATATATATGTATATATTCATAGGTGGAATTTATTAGAATGGTTTACAGGCTGTGATTCAGCTAGTCCAACAATGGCTGTTTATTAACAGAAGGTCAAAGAATTTATTCAGTAGTTATTCAGACCATGATGCTGGATGTCTCAGCTGGTCTTCAGGATACACCTGAATCCTAAAGATGCAGGCTCCCATGCCAGTAAAGGAATGGACTTGCCTGGGAGAGTGAGAGAAAGCCCACTGAAAGCAAGAGCATCCTTCTTTCACTTCCTTTATACAGGCTGCCACCAGGAGGTGTGGCCCAGATTTAAGGTGGATCATCACACCTCAAAAGATTCAAATTAAAAGTGGGTGTTTCCACTTCAAACTATTTAATGGAGAAAAGAAAATCCCCTGCAGGTGGACCCAGTCACTTGGGTTTGATTTGTTCCACTCCATAGTTAAGTTCACAATGAAGAGTGGTCATCACACTAAGTAACTTCACAGTGAAGGTTTTAGTTACAAACCATCGAAATAAGTCACTGGATTTCTTTGGCACTCAGTTTCCCCATTGGAAATGGCGTCCCTGTAGCTCACTGTAGTATGTGAAAGATCTCATATGGAGCAGGGGTGAACTGTCAGCAGATGTTAATCTTACTCTACCCAGAAGGGGCAGTTCCCTTTGCTTCAGTCTCTCATCCACTGCCTTGCACTATCTGGGGCCAGGAGGACACCCTTACCTCTCAAACCAAAGCTGCTAAGACTCTGGCCAGGAGCTGGGGAGTGAGCAGTGAGCAGTCAGCTTAGCAATTTTTGAGATTTTTAAAGTCTCTAAATGCAGTCAGTAGGAAGCTGTGAATTATCTCTAAGAAGAAGAACTTTGAGACGAATTATCAGAAAGGGTTGATCACTCTCGATCCTTGACTATCCCTGACTATGAATGATTATAAAAATTCTGCACTATTCTGCACTTGTGGAGGCCAAGTTAATGAGGCATTACTGTATCTATCTGTCAGATTATGCTAAGCCTTTTAAATAACATAATTTCTATTCATTGCAGGGTAGCTTAAAAAGATGCAACGGACAAGGAGTTCCTTTCATCTTAATGGAGAACTGGCATCTTCAATTAGAAAGTATTTAAACTATGCTGAAACATATGTTCTGAAAATAAAAGGACAGAAAGGAATTTAAGTGAGGTTAGTATTATCTGAATGTCAGACTAAAGAAAAATAGCAAACTGGTCATTTGGCTTATCGTGAAAATTGCTTGTAAGGACAAATTTGAAATTTCTATCTTGCTGTTCACATGAGTGGGTAGTTTCTGTCTGACCTCTGAGTTGCCCTCCTCCTCCATGGACTATTAGTCTGAATATTAAAGAGACTGACTTACATGGCTTTTTGGTCACACGGACCCATCTGTGTTTATACAGAAGGACATGGTCAATGAAGGTGACAGGAGGGCCAGCATTTATCATGTGCTTGTGGCCTGAGCATGACATAGCCTGAGTTTCTCACTTACTTACCTTTGTAGCATGTATATATACATGCATACTCAGAAGAACTAAGCAGATATGTATGTGTGTGCAAGCCCACACACCTGAAACACAGGGAGGCATGTGGTGGTGACACTGGGGGACTGGAAATATAATGATATAATATAGTTACTTTTCTACATCGCTATTCCAAGACCCTTCATAAGAAACAACTTTTCCAGAAACAAGGCAGAGGTACCAAACTTTAGAGAGGATGCTTGGTTTACTAAGGCTGTTTATCTGACGTGTAAAAACCAAAGTTTGTCCATCAGTGCTGACTTTGACTGTAGGGTTAAGAAACAACATTGTTTCTATTACTTTGTGCAATTAAGAATTCCCAGAGGAGGTCTTTTGATATCAGTTAGATTTGTGCTTGTAAGTTCAGAGGGCGTTTAAGGCTAGAGAATAAGAGAAAGGACTGGAGATTCAAACATGCTTGCATACATGTCCTGTTTCATCATACATCCGAGAACAATGACTGTATGGCAAGGGATTCTGGTCAAAGCCTGATGCCAAGTCCTTACTAGCTTCATAAGCTTGGAAAGATATGTGTACCTACTTTGTCTCAGTTTCCTGGTCAGAGAGATGCAGTGCTATTGTGAGAAACACTGGATCAACAGTAGGCTATTGATGAGTGCTATTTATTATCCTCTAAAGTGAGAGTGATGACCCAGTCTCACATTGTAAGACGGTTTCAAGGTTCAAAAGAGACAATGTGCAAAAAATGCTTCCCCTAATGCCTACATGGTGTAATGATTGGGAGATGAGGAGCTATTAATATCAAAGACCAGAGCAACCAAAAGTGCATCATCGTATGTCTGTTTGGATGGCTTTTCTATAGACATCAATGCACTCAGTTCTCCATCTACTATCTAATAGCTGCAGAAAGGCTCAGGAAATTGCATAACATCTAAGGTCCTCAGTTTCCTGGGCTATAAAATATGAAAGGCAGATGATCAAAGGACATTTTAGCTCTAAAAAGGCTGGATTTTGATTCCTCAGTTTTACAATTGTGTTAACGGAAAGGAACAAAATCAAAACAGAAAACGAACAATTCACACTGTGTCCATAACTCCTCTGCCATATTCTGTTCTTCTAGAAGCATCTGCAATCTAAGCTATCAACTGAACAAAGGGAAGTAAGTCAATTTGGAAGAAAAATCAGGATAGATCCATGAGTAACCATTTGGTCTTTACTTGGGAAATGGCTGGTCTAAATACAGGCTGAGAAGTGAACTGTGTTTTACCAAGTTGTCAGAGTTTTTTGATGGTTAGCAGCTCCCATGGCCAGGAATGAAATTTGAAACACATCAACCCAGTCGAGTCTTCCAGTCAGCAAATTTATGAATGATTACAGTCCACAATTTTAACGTCTTTGCTCTATGTATATTCAAACAGCTGCTGTGATCTCCTGACAATGTACAGATACTACTAATGATAATTGATAATAATAACGATGATCTAGTTTAATGCCTTTTAGGTAAAAAGTCTTAATATTTTTGGTTTTTGAGACTGGGTCCCTCCTGAAACCAAGGAGAGCCTAGAACTTTCTTTGTTCTAGGCTCAATATTCAAGAGGCACAATGTGGCCTCTTGAATATCTTGATCCTCCTGCCTACACCTCCTGAGTGTTAGGACCACACATATGCATCACCATACCTAGTTCTGATTCATCCCTTCCATTCTGATCATCCCTTAACCTGAATAAGCCAGGCACTTCTAATAATTAAATTTTTATTCTTTGCTTCTGTTCTCCTCATGCACTATCATAGCCGTGTTGAGACATAAATATTCTTTGCTCTAACTAGCCACCAGGTCTTCACTCGTTTAGCTGTTATGCTTATTTTTTTTTAACCTGAAAAATATTTCTTTTCTCACTTTACCTATCCACTTAGCATCTCCACGTCTTATAATTAGCAGGTCAAACTGCATCAACAACTTTGGACAGGATTAAGAGTCCCCCACTGTGAGCTAACATAGCCTCTTCTCCTTGTTCTTTTCAGAACATCAGCTAAGATATATTGTGATGCTTTATTTAATTGGGGGTTTCCTGACTTGATTATGGACTCCATTGCTAAAGGGGCTCAGTCTCACTTATGGTTGGCTTTTGGTGCTCAGCATGTGGGCTGGCACACAGGAAGTGCACAGAATCATATTATTTCATTGTGTGCTATTGCTCTGTAGTATAGAGCCATGTCTAAATATAAGTGAGAGAAGGAATGGAGGAGGCAGGCTTGTGTCATATTTCTCAGAGTCAATGTCACGGTGGAGAGTCTGAAAAGGTAGCAGAAGATGCAGTGGCTTAAACCTTTGGCTTTCTCTATGGCTAACTCTGAACAGAGGATATGTTGTAGAAAACTCATTAAACCTCTTGTGATCATGCAAGAGGATAGATTGGGATGATAAAGTGAAATGAAGCATGTTAATCAAGCATCATAGATAATGCATCGATGCTAGCTATCCACGTATGTATACTAATGATCTTAAAGCTGTGGAAGTTTATCTTGGATGGAAACTTAACACCTCTCACTTTCTAGTTACTTTTCTACTATTGAGCCTCATGAAATTTCTTGTATCTTTTTACTAAAGGAGATTTCAAATGCTAGCTCTTCCGGAAGAATGTCCAGACAAAGAGGAGGATCTAAAACACTGAAAAATGTACCATCACAATTACTGGCCTTCTACAGGGCAAAGGAATCAAGGGGCGGGCCTCAGCAATTGCTCAGAGTATGGGGCTTCTCATTCCCTTTAGCTCTTTCTCATGGAGGCCTGTAGTACTAGGGTCAGACCTACTTTGACATCATTTATCAGTGTCTAAGAACACAATCAGGTTATTTCTGAGATATATTCTGTGAGAGTGGGGACAGAAACAATAAAGATACTTCACTTGAGCATTGTCTCATGTGCTCATCATCAAACAACTCTTATTGTAGACTCAAGAATGATTTTCTGAAGCACTGTCTGTGTTGTGTAAATAAGTCCTGTTATATGATGTGTTCCCTGCTGGAGGGGAAAGGAAGCCTCCTAAGACCCAGGATGCTAAGGAAACCAAGTAGGTTCAAGGAATGGAATTCACAAGACTTACAAGGCTTAGGAGTCTCCTTCCCAAAGATATATAACTAGTTGCTGGGGTTGGGAATGAGGTTTGGAGGAGCTGCTTGCATCTGTGGCAGGGATCTTCGGGGATGACATTTTCAGGAGTCATCTGTCATCAGTTTTAGGATGAACATTTTTGTAATACACCCAACTTTTAATTACTCGTGCTCCTGTAAACAACCCCTCACCTATGCTCCTGTGAGTGGCCCCAATAACTGCATTACTTCACCATACTAAACTTGGCAACCATCTTGTATTTGGTCTGACATCAGCAGTCTGTCGAGGGTGAATTCCCATTCCATTGACATCTCCCCGGGAGGTGTCACACATGATCTACATATTCCTCCTGGCCCTCATTGTATATTCATAAAGCATCTTCCCTTTGTCATTGTCACTGTGTTACTGCTGTGATTATCTCTTCAGTGTGTGCTTCCTTTGATAGAACAGGACCATGCCTTCACTCTCAGAACGTCTCATCTACCACAGCACAAAATGACCATAAGGAGATGTCCAGTGGTTATTTAGTGAACGGATGATTGTAGAATGAGACAGGTTTGTAACATTAGAATATTTGTGGCTAAGAGAGCCTAATTACACATAGAAAAGACACACTTCTCTTCTGTTCCCTTGGCACAGTTTAAGTGGAAAGACAGATGTGGATCCTTTCAGAGAGAGTTTGGTGCAAGGTATATCCATCAAAATAAATCTATAGGAACAAAAAAAACCAAATTGAATTTGAAAGGTATTTGATCATTCTTCAAATATACTAATTTTTTAAATGATGTAGTGCATAACAGTCTATATTTTAATTCTTGACTTAACTGTCTTTTCTACTATATCAGAAGTTCTCGTGGAGACTTAGTGCTCATTCACTTTTGTACTATAGATGCCAGAGAGTGAAACATTTGTGGAATGAGTGCATGATGTAAGGAATGGATGAAGTCACTTAAGGAAGTAACTAAAGAAAGGAACCTGACCATGAGTTCCGACTCAGTTCCATCAGTGCTTTCACATTAGATATGGCGAAACATAATTTAGTCACTCCTAACTGAATCTTATCTCTGTTTATTATAAATAAATAACCGTCAGAATAACATGACTTTGCATAAACTAACTAGGTATTCAAGCAGCAGTGAAAGCTATGATAAATTGGAGCATGGGAATAGCATCTCTCCCAGGAACAAGTGTTTTTCAATCTAGTGTAAGTATGCATGTTTGTGTGTGCACACACATCTCATGTGTTGCTGTGGCAACTCACAGCCTGTCTCTTAGTGCATGTTCCTCACAGATGAAGCTAAAGTTGAGCCCTGTCTCATTTGACCATGCCGTCACTCATGATTTTGTTCATTACAGGAAAATGAAGTCCATTTGTAAAGATCTGGTGTGGGAGGTGTGAGATACACGGTATTTGGGCTCTATGGCATTTTCACGTCATTTGCTCAAGCTGTATTTATTTTTCAGAGAATTAGGTGTTAACATCTGATGGACAGAATGTCAGAAAAAATGAAGGAAAATGGACAGGATAATAAAGAAAATCATGTGACTCTGGCTCCTTCTCTTCCCCTGTCTTTTCCCTCCTAGCCCTTTCTGCCTTTCTCAACCTTTGCAGGTTTCCTTCCTTAGAGGACTACAATTCCTTTTGCTAGCCTGGGTTCCCCCACTAATGTGTTTCCCACTGTAGTTTTTATTATAAAAGCTCATACGCACCCTAGATTCTCTGACTAAGCATCTTCCATTTTGAACCAGGAATGCTATAGATGCTAAGCTCAAAGGTATGTTTCTTGATTTCTTTCTCATTCCAGGTTCCACCAAAGAAAAAGTGGCCTCTAAAATGGTTCTATGGGCACTGAGGGTCTTCCATGCATTGGAGAAATATAGGTGAAGATGTGATAAAGTTATATTTTAGTGCAATATTTTAGTTCAGTGTTAAGTATATGATATTAACACTGATGCATAATGAACTATTTGTGAAATACTGTTCAAAGTGTTTAAATTCCAAATGAAAAAGTTACTAAAATCAAGGAGAAGGCTTTTAATAGTGTAATAATGACAATAAAGATGAATAATTATTGGTGTGTTGCCGCGACGAAGGATGAATGTGCACCTTAGGTTACAACTGAAGCTAAAAGTTTGGCTTCTGTTTTGCAGCATTATTTAACATAAGATCCAGATCTCAGAAAGACCAGAACCCAAACTTCATGTCTGCATCCTAAACATGTATGACTCCAGGATAATTCGATAACTTCTCTGAACTTGCATAGCAACTGAGCTTCTTTTATGAGTTTATTAAGATTTAGTGAAGTAAGTGCCTGGGTTAGAAGGAAGAATGACATGGTCTCCTATTGTTTCACATTCAGTAGCTTCTTCAGGAGTGGATTAAAACAAAGAGAAAGAAAGAAAGAAAAGTAAAATAGAAAAAGAAAAGAAAGGAAGATTGGCAGAGAAAGTTCGTCGTAAGCTCTAGTTAACCACTAATAGAGATGGAATGAGCTATTCTGAATGGAGGCTTTCCCACTGCAACTTACCTTCCTAGTTATTACCTGATTGATACACCTGTCAAATGGAGTCAGGTGTTGATACGGGTTCTGAGGATGCAGCGTGATGCCTTCACTCAGGTCCTGCCTTTGGTGATGGTTTTCTAGAGCTCCAGGAGTGGTGATTTTTTTTTTCATTGTCAGGGCTTTGAAGTGACCCCACAGTATCCAACACCCAAAAATCTACTATTCAGAAAGAGTTTCAGCTGGTTCACTGAATGAGTTTTGGAAGGCCTGAGTCCTTTCCCTCATACACTTGAAACCACGTGGCTTCAAAGTCTGTGTCTGTAGTGAATGACTTCCTACATGCAAAGAGTCTTTTTGCACAAGCAGCCTTGATCCCTAGTGTTAGATTGTTTTTCACACAGCCTACATTTATGCTGTAAGAGGCTATGAAACCCTTGAGCCTTTCTTTGTAAGACTTCTGTAGCCCAGGCCTGTCTGGGATCAACAGATAAATAATAATCTCCAAGGGCAGGGTCTTTGCATCTTTTACCTAAGGACATGCTAAGGCTTCTGGAAAACAGAGTGTATGAATGAAATCACCATCAGATTATAGGATTGACTCCTAATGTTAGTAGAATAACCATGGCTGATACAATTAACTATATATTTCAGAATAGATCGCTTTTGAAACTTAAAATACTTAAATTTTAAATGATTAAGACTCACCACAGACATTATCTTCAGCATTATTGTAAGCACTATGATTTCCAAAACACATCCTTTTAATAAATCATAGTAGGCCTACAGGATACACACACCTAATACTTTTTTGAGCATTTGACCCAAAGTCACCTAAGTATGAAATAAAAGAACAGAGTTAAAGCCAAGCTGATCTGATTAACCGTTATCACAGATACTATAATACAGTCCATGTGCTCTAGCAGAGCAATAATGTGTGGCCTAGAAGCTGATGACACAAAAAGGGGGAGTTACTGCCACCTTTACAATCACCATCGCTACAAGCAAGTTCTTTAAAGAGTGATGTTCACGCCAGCATAGTGAGATGGAGTGCGGATTCTTCACCTGCTTGGACCTCAGTGTAAAAAACATACATACATACAAACAAACAAACCAAACAAATAAACCTAGGACAACACTGATCACAAGTGAGCATCAACCTAAGCATCTAAACTAGCAAGAACAACAAACACCATAAAACAAACCATTTTGTTTCCACCTCTGTTCCCAAACCAGACAGATGGGAAAAGCCCTTCCAGTGGTCTGTATTGCTGGGTCTGATATGCCCTTGGAATCTCAGTTGTCTCTCAGATATCCTTTGCCTACTCATTTCTTTTGCCTCTGAGTCCCAGCTACGGTATTTATGAAATAATGTTTGGCACATTTTTACCTGAAAATCTCTATATGTCTTTTCTCCTTTCTGGAAGGCTCTACATACTATCCCAGCCCTTAGTATCTTCAAACCTTTGCTAAATTAGCTCTTTTCCCAAAATGGCAATCCTGGCTCCCTCCTAGGGTGTGCACTCCACTGCATACTTACAGCTCATCTGCTTAGCTTTATTGTTTGTTCTTGCAGAAGACCGGCCATCTTCCTTCTTTACTGTTAGGATTGTTACTAGCTGCCTCTTGATAGTCTAGAAGTTCTGGGGTCATGTGATTGTGTCTCTCATTTATCCATATCCCCCAAGTCAATATAGAATGGAGGAATGGACCATTTCAAAGGTGTTCCAGCCAATCTCAGATTCTTTGGAACTCAACTTGTCCCCATAACTGGAAAGAGATAAAAGTGGCCTGATGGCCCAGAATCCTTATGAGTTGCCGACCTCTAAAGTTACACGGCTGTATCTACATTGCTCTTTTCACCCAAAGATCAAACCATCATCTTAAGTGGTACTTAAAAATCCAAAAATCATGTTATTACCATTGAGCTGCGTGTCATAGTAATTCATTGCAATCAAGTACAGTGAATTAGAAAACCAGCCAGGCATTTCACAACCTATTGCTCCCCCCTGACTGCACTGGGACCTCAAGTAACATCAGGACCTCCCAATACCTGGATCTTCTTATTCTCTTATGTTTACTTCTTTTCCTTTTAAAGTCTGTAACATACTAATGAATTAAAAAGACAGGAAATGTTGCAAATACAAGCACTAAAAAGAACATGATGTTAATGTTGATACCGAATGGACTTTCTTTCTGCCAAATATTGCTCACCATGTACGAATTCCAAAGAAAAACATTAAAATCAAGCAAAAGGATGGTTTTAATACAGCAATAATGATAATCACAATGAATAATTTAAAAGATGCTTTTCCTTGTCTAACCCGGTTGTATAACAAACCTGTAATGCACCAGGCCGGTTCTGCAATTAAATCTAACATTTTGATTTTCATTTGCAGTGCTATTTAACATGTGAAAATCCTGAGAAAGGAATGCATGCATCCTTCAGAAATTAGTTTAGGAAGATGGGAACAACAATTGAGGAGTGAACTATGCTATAAAGACTGAAATCCCAATCTCACTAGTAATAAAAAGAATAGACAATATGTAAAGGACACAATCCAGTATTTTCCATTATGAAGATTTTTTTTTCCACATTTTCAGAATATTGGGCAGATTTTTTCTGATGTGTGTGGAAATAGATATCTGTAATTTATAATAGAAAAAGACTATAAAAGCTTGGGATAAATTTATACACTTTGTGTGGAATACGTGTATAAACATGTGTTTATTTTAATGTGGGTATAATTATTACTAAATTGAAGCTTTTAATGGGAAGATCATTAGAGACAATTGAATCTGACTGCATTTAGCTTTCACCGAAACTCTGAAATCATTTTTTTTCTATTTTTTTTAGATTTTGAAAAACACCAAACTGTGCTTATTTAAAATAGTCTTTTCTTAATTCTCAGACTGGTGTTTTAAGGTGAATTTAATCTGTATAATTCATACCCATCTACACTTAAATTATCCATCTAGAGTTTTTAATAGCTATTTAATATCCCTGGCATCTTTTGAGCTTTTAAAGTGAGCTCCCCCAAAGCCTTGCCATCTTTCCCACCAGCTCTCGTCAGTTGAAGAGGCTGCATTTTGCTCAGAGCAAACAAATTGAATACTGAAACTTTGGGCTATTTTTTTCTCTGGGTTTATGACCTATGAATGTTAAGTGGCTTTCACATGTGACATAACTAATTTCCCATCCCTGTGAACCAATGCAGCGCCGGTGTCATATTACCCTTACTTATGAACAGCTGTATAGCCAGCAAATGAGGCAATCTTTGGACTCCTCATTTGGGCATCCACAGCATATAAATAGATAATTACGGAAACTCAAACCTCTGTGACATCTTTCATCTGAAAATGGCCAAGGCTGCCTTTAGGATGGCATCAATATACATCATAAGGTTTGCCATAGAGACGCAAAAATGCCCAGTTATAGCTCCAGGTTTCTCCATCATATCACAGAAGGCTAAAGTAGGCATACTCCAGGGCAAGGGGTGAGAGCCATCAAGGTTGTGCACATTTGAAGGGGCATTTGAGGAAAGGGCATATTTTTTAGATGATAGAGAAAGAGAGAAGGGGGAAAGAGGCAAGAGCGTGAGCGAGAGAGGGAACACCAAGACTACAGATTTCAAAATCACAGTAACCCAGTCTCTTTTGAATTATAAGTCTGCTAATAGTTGGCATTTAAGTTGTAGAGGCTAAAGTCATTTTTCTGTGATTTTTAACATTTTAATTGGTATATGTTAATTGTACATATTAATGGGGATCATTGTAAATTTTTGATATGTGCATATTGTCTACATTGATCAAATACAGACTCCTTTTATAGCAGCCCTTCCCATCCCTTCTCCACAACCTAAAATAATCACTATTCAACTTTTATGTTGACAAGATTTCATTGTTGTTTCTGGATGAATAATATTCGTTGTATATACACGTGGCATTTCATCTATCTATCTATCTATCTATCTATCTATCTATCTATCATCTATCTTTTTACCTATCTATCATCGACAGATACCTGGGTTCATTTCATATCTTAGGTCTTGTAAATAGTGCTGTAAGAAACAAAAACAAACAAAAAACCACAGTCATATGGTGATTCAAGCATATTTTTCATATGCTTGCTTCTGTGCTTCATTCTCTTTGAATAGATACCCAAAAATGGCCTTGTTGGATCACACGGCAGCTCTATTTTTTTCCCTTTGGCACCTCCCAACTGCTCTCCATGGAGCTCTGCTAATTCATGCTCTCATCATCAATGAGGGGGAGTACTTTTGCCTCTATGTCCATGCCAGCATTTAATATTTGTTGTTTTGTTTTCCTAGTGGCCACTATTTTGAGCAAGACAAGATTTCACAGCTATTGCTCATGTTATTACATATTCCTGCCCATCCCCTGTACTCAGCAGCAGCAGATCTCAGCTTTGTGGGTGTTCAAAGGCACGTTCTAAACCACTTCCTATGGCTCACTTCTATGAGCACTAATCCTCACACTTTGGGACTGGCCCTCATTTGAATCCAACAGCTACCTATTGACACACAATAATCCCACTGGAACGGTCTGGCCTCTGACTCACCATCACAAAGCCTAGCATCTCCATACAGTGTGTAACACCATAAGCTTCCATTCTTTTCTCAGTCTTGGGTAGTGGTGGCATAGCACTGCTTTTATTTTCCTCCCCTAAGAAATTGCCACCATGCAATACTTCATCATGCTATACTTCCGCATTTTACCCTCGCTGCCATACTTTACCACCCAATTGCCTTGTTGGTAAAAATAGACTCTGGGAAAACAAGTGCCATTACACCTACCCTCCATGAAAGGGGTGGGGGGAAGAAATGTGGTTTCTCTCAATTGCCTCTATGTCTAGTTATAAAGACCCTAAGATAGCCAGAGAACGTCCTGTATGACTTACTGATAGCCAAAGGCACAACCTTATAGCTCTGGAAGCCATTCCTCCAGTTCGTTATGATATCAGCCAATGAGATGTTTGCAATTAGGAAAACATTCTGGATCTAGCCTAATGAGCAGGATTGACCCTGGTTACATGTGAGCATTGCACACTTGAAACAGCTGCGAAGCTACGGAGACATTATATTCTCAGTTTTAGTTAATTTACCTACTAATAATTTAGATCACAATAGATGCAGGTGGCAAATGACTAGCACACAGCAGCACTTTTCGAGTTCTAGCAGGAATGAGCATCACCCAGGGAGCGTATGAAAACATAACTCCCTTGATGCCATGGACAGAAAATCCTATTCCGTGGACCAGGCATGCCATGTGAAAACATGCTTCCAAAAAGCCCCTAGAAATGGTTGCAAGTTCAAGAACTTCATTTAAGTAGCCGATGGAAGAACCTAGGGTTATGTGACTACGTGTGTTCTCAGCTAAGGTCAAGCATGCCTCCTGCGGGACTTTTTGGCAGTGTGTGGAGAAATTGTTGCTTGTCTCCATTAGAGGGTGAGGGGTGGTGGTACTAGCATTTATTTGGTGGAGATAAGGGATGATGCTAAATACTCTATAGCTCATATGTCGTCCTTTGTCACCCCCAATAATAATACAGCTTAAAATATCTTTAAGGGTCTGCTCATTGCTCATTCCAGTCAGATCCTGGCTTACAGAGCAGTTACAGGAAAGGGACATCATTGTAAGTAAGTGCTAACCTGTCCTTGATAAGCCTTGACCTTGTTTCTGGACCAATATTAGAGCACCATCCATCCCTCCCCCCATCCCCCACCAAACACTGCCACTCTGAGGGGTTGAGATGGCCCAGGAATCTAGCATTTCAGTCTCCATTTGCCTTCTATACTGGGAGACCAGCAAGGTATTTCAGGTCACCAAGACCCAGTGGAGCAGTGTTAGAGCAATGGCAAGGAAGCAGTTTATAGCATCCCCTCATCTAGATTCCTTAGAGGGGAGCAATACAACCGGAGCCTAAGTTTCTGTGTGTGAGTCACGCCAGGATTAATCATAGGGAGCTGTTAGAGGCCTGCACCTGGGAACTATATTAGGAAAGCAAACAAGGCTAAGCCATGGAAAAGCTAAAACCTACCCATTCTTCTGAAGGGCAGTTTCGTTCACGTAGCCTGAGGGAGCTTTCTAAACTCCTCGTTTCTACATCCCATGCTAGAGAGTTCTGGCATGGCTGAGCTCAGAGAAAAACACATCCCTAGGAATATCATGGGGCTTAACAGACCTTAAGCTAACATAAAGATTCTGGAGAGATTTTGCCATGCTCATGTAGGAAATGCCGCAAGGTACCTGCCTGCCCGAGAATGTTCTTTCCGGTCTCATAATCCTACACACAGTAAGTATTCTCCTTCTCAACCACAAGATCTTTACCCCAAAATTCTCAGCTGCTAACGCCCCATGCACTTTCCGAGTTTTCTATTATGTCTCTATTTTTAATATCCAAAGGACATTCAGGGACCCCTAAATTCATAGTAGTTTTCCAAACCCAAGGGACCCTGTGTCCATTGGGGTCTCCTTACAAAAGTTTCGTCACTGCATTTCTGTGCTCGGCTGTGAGAGATTCCCAGGCTTCAGGAGTGAGTCTGGGACTGAAAGCTGATTGAGACCTAGTCTCACTGTTACATGGCCCTTCAATCTTCTTTTGCAGAAATAGAAATCAGACATCATTCAGTGTCTCTTCTATGGCCTGAGCCAACTTTCCTTATTTGGAGTCTCCAACTACGTTATGATGCTCTAAGGCCTTCCTTCCTAAGTGTAGCCACTGTCCTTTGTATGACACAGCAAGGCCCTGATGCCGTTTCTAGTCTTTAGTTGTAATTCTCACCAACTGCTCCATGGACAGCTCATGATGGACAGTCCAGGTCATTATGGCACACTGGTGATCTGGGTAGTTCACCTGAAGATGCCAAGCCCTTTATACCTGACTACCAAACTAGAGCACCTTTAAGAAATCAGGCTTTCTAAAGACAGCCCAGCCTCACATATCTGAGCATAACACACACACACACACACACACACACATAAACACACACACACAAACACAAACACCACCCCCTTTATTTTGTGCCAGCTGTATGTCCTCAGCAAAGCAGCATGGTCTCAGACACAGTGTCTTTTACAACATCTCACTGAGTGGTTGAAGGTATCAAATATGAACCACTATTCATGTGTTCTACACTGTCTTGTTCAGGAACACCTAAGGTTCTTCTATGATTTTGGCCCCCAAGGGCCATGGATCCCTTGCACTGCCCATGCAGAGTGGCATCTCAAAAGAGATGGAGACACACAAGGACAGTTGTAGTGTGAAGTTTCTGAGGATGTAGTCTTGGAGTATTCTGAAGTGTCTCAGGAATTAAGCCTACCACACACAAGCACAGACTCCATAGGAAATGTTATGTTAATACAGAAGGCAGTTTCTATATTCTGGCTAACGAGTTTTGACCTGTGTGGATTCGGTCTCATAATTACCTAACTCAGATTTTTGTTAGCCAGTCAGGCTGATGCTATGATCTCAGCCATTTCAACAACTCTCTTATTTATTTATTTATTTATTTATTTATTTATTTTGGTTTTTCGAGACAGGGTTTCTCTGGCTTTGGAGCCTGTCCTGGAACTAGCTCTGTAGACCAGACTGGTCTTGAACTCACAGAGATCCGCCTGCCTCTGCCTCCTAAATGCTGGGATTAAAGGTGTGCGGCACCATCGCCCGGCTTCAACAACTCTTGATTATCAGAGTGGACACCAATGACAAGAAAAGATACCCAGTGATCTCCTTTCCTAAGTAAGTCTGATTGGGCAGAGCTGCCTTTCTGTGGCTGCAGTGAGGGAAACTTTCTTTTCCCATTAGTCAACTCTTGCTCTTTCTCCTTCCTGTAGCTGCCCTCCCCAAGGTCAGGACAGCAAAAGCAAGCTTTGGACCTTGCAAGCCCAGGCTTCCACAACAATCTGTGTGCATCAGACCCAAATCCATTGGCCCTTGGGCCAGGGATGAGTAGGTTAGAGGATACAGAATGAAAATGGGAACTGTGTAAACAGAAGCCCAGGAAGGCACATCACAAGAGGGAGGCCATGGAAGGCACCTTAAAAGCTAAGAGAGCACTGAGCCAGGTGTGAGGAGAAAATAAGAACAAAGCCCTCAGATACTGGCAGGGAGGCAGCGCTAGAGCAAGCTGGGCGATGGTCAGCAAGGAGGTAAGCACTGCTGGGATTTATCAAGAGGCATTGCGGGGTGGGGGTGGGGTCTGTCAAAAGACTCTTGACATGCTGGCCAAAAAGTTATATGAGCTGCTGTTGCAGAGGTAGGGTGCTGCTTCTTACATGGAGTTGCCAGGGAGATTGGTATTCCTCAAGCAAAATCCAAACGCCCAATGTATATGAACAGAGAAGCAAAAAGGATGAGCACGTGTCCTGCTTATTCCGAGCATCTTCCACTCGTCCTCACTATCGGTCCTATAGTTCATGTTTGATTGATGGTGAAGCACACGGCTCCTCAGTTTTTCCTCTCCTTGTTTGCCCTCCATCATCCATGTCCACTTTCATTCCCTACTCCTTCTTTTGGCATCTGGTTTATTTTGTCTATAAACTACTGATATAAATGTCCAAAATAAATTATGCTGAATAATAGATGAAGACAGCTCCATAATTTATGAAGTTAGAAGCCAAGCGGAGCTGACTGGGCTGTGTTCAAGCCTGTGGCCCCTCTCAGTTGCTGTAACACAGAACATAGGTATGTCTAAGCTTTAATTCTAGAAACATACTGGGGACCATGGTTAGGTTGGAGTTCATCTTCCTGAAAGTGTGTGTCTTCCTTTAGGTGGCCCGAGACTCCCCTGGTATGTCAGGAGCCAGATGTGGGCAGTCTGAGTCGCCCCCCCCCAACACCCGCAGCTCAGGCAGGAATGGCAGAAAGGCTCTCTGTCTCAGCCTCCTGAACATAGTGTAGCCCCAGGATGCAGCACTCAGCTATATACAGTCTTTTCCTCAAGTCTGGTAGTCTACCTGGCTTACTACCCAGAGTAAGGGCAAATTTAGAAATAGCTTTGGTGATGAGCCTGTTTTCCTTAAGAAAGTTCTCTGTAACCAGTTCTGATTAGGAAGACACCAGAAAAACAGGGATGGGGGTTGCAGGAGAGGGGGGCAGAGGAAAGAAAGGGTAATACATACATTCTGGAACCAACCAGGTGCAGCTTTTGGCAGAAATGATGAACCAAGCATAGCATTTTGTTTTCATTATTTCTTTTTCTTATCCAGAAACTCAAATTCCTTTCCCTCATTGGTATCTTGTAGCAGGGAAGGATGGAAAGAATGAGAGAAAAACACAGAATCGGGAAGATGAGGGACAAGGGTCAGAGGGAAGAGCCTGTGACCCGGGAGCACTTACAGAGAGAAAACCACAGGCGTGTTTCCACACAATCGATGAGAGTCTTTGTTTCGTGTTTCTGAAGCCTGCAGGGCATGACTGAAGATGGTAACATAGTACGTGTTCTTCTATAGCAGTAGGGTGCTTCTATTATAAAAAACAAAACAAAGCCCCCGCATGCATCCCTGCCTTAGCTTTCCTATGGGCTGAGAACTGGTAGCGATGCCAAGCTCGCCGACACTCACCTTGCCATGTTGGCCTGCAAGGCACTCACTCCTTCAGCCACGTCTGACCCATCAGTTCTTGCCATTAGCATCCAAGTGTTAAGCCAGAGAAGGCTGTCTGGGAACATCACCAAAGTGGCCAGTAAGCCACAATTTAGTTAATGTGCACCCCTGTAGGCCCTGGCTTTGGCTAAAGCATATGTGGATAGAATATCTGGTAGAGGTGGTGGGGGCTGGAAAGGAAGGGGGTTCAGGGAGGTTCATTTGCAAGAACTGTCCAGCTGAGATAACATTTAAAATGAAAGCGAGAGGGGCCAAAGCTCTGTAATCCTGCAGCAGCTGCTCATTTTGGGTTGAGCCTGGGAGAGAAAATTTTGCCGTTAGTTCGTCCCCAAGCCAAGACTGGGCTGATGGGGGCTTCTGGTCTCCCTAAGCTACCTCTGAGGGAAGCACTCAGCTGTGTCCTAAGGATGCTCAACAACAGAGAAAGAGAGCATGATGGCTTGTAGACTCCAACCATGTGTGTGGCCCTTGGGATGACCCTGCAGATGGGCCTGGCTGGAGACAGTGATAGTCTGGATAGACTCTCTGAAGCTCGGTGCCCGGGGAGGGCAGCTGGTGAGCTTGTTCTGCTGTTCTTCAGCCTGTCATGTACCACTCTTAACATGGTTTGCACATCCTGGAGATGCAGATTATCCCCCGGTACAGAGGGCCAAACTGCCCTCTGGGTATCTGAGCCTGAGAAAGCATAGCCAAAATCCGCAGACGTTTGGCCACATCTGCCTACATGGAGTCGAAGTAGCTGATCCTTTGCTCGTACTCCAGCTCAGGGCTGGAGGCCTTCTCCCTGGGTCTGCCATCTTCTCCCACTTGAAAAAAAAAATTGCTCTTTTGTTGTAAAGTGACAAATAAAACGACACTGATTTTGAACATATTGATGGTATCAGATGACTTCATCAAATGTAAATAGAGTGATAAAAATACAAATGGGGGCCTTCCAGTAATTAACTTTGGGTTTACACAGTCCAGAGAGATCTGGATCTGGTGTGCCTTTCCTGAAGTATTAGATGAGGAACTCACTCGCTCATCCTTCTAGACTCCATCTTGCTGGCCCTCCCCTGTCTTCTTTCTGGTGCTCCCATGCTGGGCTAAGAGATATTTTGAAGTTTCATAATCCAAAAGAGTTGAAATAAAGACTTTCAGTCATCCCACTAGAACGTGTCAATAGGCTGGGTAAATAGGAGAGCCACGAAGTACTTGGGGGACACAAAGTGTTCCGTCCATGCGCATTATTCTTATTATAATGATGCCACAGTAATAATAACCGGCTTGTTGGAGCATTTACACAGTAACAAACACCCTTCTACTTATTTGGCAATCATACACATTGCTATTTATAGACGGAAAATATTCTCTGATGCCAAGGTCAGTTCGCTGAATAAAGCTCAGAGAGGAGATGTATTCTGGTTTCTAGACTAACCTTGAGTTCAGAAAGATTCATAAAACCATAGTAACAGAAAAGCAATGGAACGGGACCAGATTCTGCTATGCAGACTCACCAGCCAAGTGCTGTACCCTTCCAGATCCAAAGGGCTTCTATCTAGTACCTGGAAAACCTTGGGAAAATGACCTATTTGTCCCTCAGTTTCTTATCTTTCATGAGTAAGAATTACAATGGCGAGGCCCATTCGGGAGCAGGAGTGAAGTAGAAATAGAGGAAGGAAGAAGGAGGGTAGAATAACAGTAAAGATGAAAAGGCCATTGGGAATCATATTATCAATTATCAAAAACCCCCATACTACAATACTACATATAGTTCTTTATGTAGGTATGCATATATAATTGAAATGAAAATGTCTCATCAAGAGTGACAATGGTCCCATCAAGTGCCAAAGACCACCTAACAAAAATTTCAATACCAGGCATGAGAAGTCCTATTTTGAATTGTGGGCCAGGATTATCCAGGAGTTTTCCAAAATATAGAGGGCACATTGCTATTGCCTTTGGTTGTTCCCACAGAGTTAGAGGGCAAATTCTTATCTGATGACACCAAGAACTTCAGAGGCAGGGTCTGGAGGCACTGGCCTGAATGACTCCTCTCTGAGGAGAAGCTTTCACGATACTAGAAGGTGACTATGTAAACTTCCAAGGGAGGGAAGCAACCAACAACACTACCCAACTATGAGTACCTTTGGACCACAGCAAGAACCAGCATGGCATGAGAACTCTAAGGGTACAGTAGTAGCAGCATGCATACCATAGTGGCAGCCAACAGCTCCCTAACTGAATTTAAGACCTGCTCAACAAAGAGGAAACCTTGCCTGCTATTGGAAACCTAGTCAACTACTCAGGAATAGTGAAGTCATAGATTATAGAGGAAAACCTATAATGGCCACTTTACTAAACTGGTGTAATACCTAACTACATTCTAAACATTTGTCCAAGGGAGACACCCACAGATAAGTGCAATCCTCACCCCTCATCAGGGAAACTTCTTATTGCAAAGATGCTGACTACTACAGAAAACTGTAACTAATCAAAAGGCAGAACTGGAAAGCTCAGTCCCAGTGACTACATCCATAAAAGATAAAGCATCTAAGGCTCAGGGAATATTGTATAAGTTACATCAGAAAGATTATAAGAGCTTGGGGATCATAGAGTTGGCTATGAGATTGGGTTTTCTAGTAATGTCAGAAGGTACATTCACAAAGTATCACCAATACGACTGCCTTAACATGAACTGAACAAAGACAATGAATGACAATAGACATTCCAAATTGGATGGGAAAAGCCCATGAAGACTCAGCCCTGCACAAAGAACTATAGTCAGCTAAGGAATGTTGAGAATGAAAGAAATGGTCGTCCCTACAGAAGAGCACACCAACTGGCTATCCAATACCAAATGATAAGCCCAGAAAACACACACATATAAATAACATTATTCTGATTGATCAGGGTATATCTTGTAATATGCATGTATGCACATACACATGTAACAAAAATTGAAAGAAAGAGGTGCCAGGAGGGGCATATGGGATGAGCCAAATAGAGGAAAGGGAAGGGAGAAACAATGTAAATATATTATGATATCAAAGATAAAAGAAACATGACAGAGCAGAAAAATAATGTTGACATATATTTGTATGTATATGGTGTGTTTGTGAGTATGTGTGTGTGTATAGTATGTGTGTGAGGGGGCATGGCATAGCACATGTGTAGAGGTCAGAGAAGAGGACAGCTTGCTAGAGTTGACTCTTTCTTTACACTGTGGAGTTTCCAAGCTCTTGCCTCAGGTAATCAGGCTTATTAGCAGAAGCCTTTAGCCACTGAGTCATCTTGCTACCCTAATGTCAAAATTCTTGATCTGATTAGTCTATGGACTGGCTGGGTTAACACAAGAGAACCAACTAGAACTGGTCCTTCCTTATAATGGGTTTTCTTTACATAACTGGCTAGAACTATAGTGAGCACCATAGTGCTGAAAGAATTCTCTAGAGGTCAAGTTGGTGTGGCCCTACATGGTAAATCAAGGAATTGCTGAAACCCTTCAGGAACCAAGATTCATCCATGCTTTTGTTCTTTGATAGAGAACTTTTTTCTTACTTCAGTGAGAAAAAAATCTTAACTAATATCAAAGCAGATTCATAGTTCTTTGTGTGTTCATTTATGTCTGTGCATGTGTATGTTGCAGGTGGAGATCAGAGGATAATTTGAGGTGCCATTCATCAGGAGGTACATTTTTTCCCTTGTTTTGTCGGCTTATGTTTCTCTTTAAAGACAGTTTAGCCTGGAGTTAGTTAATTAGGCTAGCATGGCTGTCTAGTGAGCCCCAAGGCTCTGCCTCCACAGCGATAGGATTATAAGTCTATACAACCATGCCTAGCTTTTTGATGTGGACTCTGGTTATCAAACATAGATCTTGTGCTTTCAATGCAAGCACTGTACTGAAATATTTCCCAGCCTAGATTCAGAATTCTTAAAATGAAATTTTCAATTAAAACATAAGAGTGGATTGATTGATATAAAGCAATATGGCAACCATTTAATAATAATAATAATTATTATTTAAGTGTTTGTAATCAATATTAAATATCTTTCAAAAAAACTTCCTATGTGACAAGTCATTAAATCTCCAAACACTACTGTTGGTCTCACTACACTGGGGACCGAACTTTCCTCATACACATTGGGAAAGCCCTGAGCCGTCCACAGTTCTTCAAACAACTTGAAATGTGTATTCTGCAAATGAGAGTTACAGATGAGGGCCATCACAGACAGACTGAGGGACTTGCACCAGAATAGGTACAGATATGGGACTGGAAATATTCTGTGCTGACTACCCAGTTCCTTTTGAGTGAGAAATAGATATTGCCATATCCTCTTCCATTTCCTGTTCCTACCAATCAACATTTTCCACCTTCACGAGTTCCCTGAGACAGGCACTGGACTAGACCCTGAGGACTCATGGACCTGACTCTCTATAGTCGTAGATTATAGAGAGAGCTCTGTAAACTGAGTGTGTTTGGTCATGGTGTCAGTGTTCTACTCTAGGGAAGACAAAGCTCTATTTTTTAACACACCTAAATGAGGATAGTTGAGCTATAATAAAACATACTGTGACAACTCTTTTCCCCACCTCATTCTTGAACCCTCAGGAGAGTTTATCTGGACTTGTGACCAGCCTTCCTGAGTTAACCAGATATTTCCCAAGTGATAACTTACGGAAGCTGCCAGGATCCCCGGGTATGCATTTCTAACTCATGATGGCAGACACAGTGATGGATCTAGGTCAATCACATGCAGTATTTTAACATCTAAATTAAATGGCAAGCAAGCCTGGAATCCATTACTTTCTCTTTCGCTACTGAAATCAAACTAATGGGGCCGATTCCATTTTTCTTGTATGGATGGAGCTTAAACAAACACAAATGCCAGTATAGACTAAGACAACTCTGCTCTGGAGGAAGAAGGAAGGTGAAGATGTTGGGTAAACAGCCCACATAGCCCAGAGGAGCCCTGAATGGCCCTCTTGATAAAAAGCAATCTTTTGTCTTGCCCAGAGTCCTGGGAGAGGGGATGAGTCCCTTGACACCTGACAATCACATTTAAACATTCATAACTCAGTATATTCCTGTCATGATCCAATCTCACCGGGAAAGAGAGCGATTCCAAAATATATTTCATTTCATCAATTCAAGTTAAATTGTTATATCTGAGGAAAAGAAATGTTCCTTGGCTGCTGTAACTGTGTCAGCTCGGCCCTGTTTCAAGGAGACTTGTGTATTAGCAATGGTGGCTGTCTTCGTGAGACTTGTCACCTGCTCCCCTATGCTATTGCCCTTCTGAATCAGTGCCAACATCCTATAAGTATCCCTGTGAACTCCAGCAATGATGCTCATGCCATACGGATGGCACCCAGATTCACCCTGCCTGTACCGTGCGCAGCTCCTCCGGGGCTTCTCTGGAGGCACCGCCTACGTTCCCATGCCGTCTTAGCACGTAAATCAGCTGTCAGCTGCACACCCAAATATCTTCGTGCTCATGATTTTGTCAGATCATCACCACTAATAGGATGTTGAAATTCACAAATGCGTCTATTTCCAGTAATAGGGCCCATAGACCGCCGTCTACCAGTTTGAGAAGCGAGAGGTTTATGCTGGGGACATGAATCTTACGCATCTCAAGAGGGCACCTGGCTTACTTGAATTGGGAGGTAATTTCCTCCTGAGACAGACTGCTGAGATCTCTAATACTGAAAGTTTAAATAGATCGGTGGCTGCGAAGCACAGCCAGTAACCTCAGAATTGCTCAGGAAATCACTGGATTTGAAAGCAAGGGGAGAAAAAGGCAGTTCTTTCTCTCCCCCCTCCCCCACCCTTGAGCTGGGATCCCTGTGACTTTGTCTGGAAGCGCTGGGCCCTCCAGCATGAAGGGCATCTATGGAGCCCAACAATAGCCACAGCCAGCAGCCTTCCCCATGTCTTTACAGGCAGCAATGGGCCCAGTTTGACCTGGAGGCAGGCAAGGACTTTGTCTTTCCATCTCAGATGTCCTGCAGGCAGGAGCTAGCTCTAGAGTCACATGCTTAGAGCGCCGGGCTCAGCCTGTTGAATGTCTGTCCTGGAAGCCAGAAGATGGGGTAAGACTTTACTGACGGTGCTCTCCTTGCTGGAGTCACAGTATGCAGCATCCTCAGTGGGGTTGCCATCTTGTCAGGGGATATTTATTCTTTAGATGACGCTGCCCCATTCCTTGGTGTTAGCTGGGGATTCGTTCCAAAGCCCCACAGACACTAGTCCCCCAAACTACATGGTATCCGCCTACAGCCCATACACACCCTCTGGTGTACTTTAATTCATCTCTAAATACCATATAAAACTTACTTGTATAGGTGTAAGTACTGTGAGGACGGAGCTTCCCTGGATGATTAGGGACATGGAAATCTATATGTTTGTCATACACAAGAAATTTGATTTTATTTATTTTTGTTTTTTAAAAATTTTTATTATTCTTGAATTTTTTTTTCACACGGTATATTCTGATCATGGTTCCCGCTCTCCAAAGTTTTCTCAGACCCTTCTCACCTCCTCACCTGACTCTACACCTTCTTTCACTCTCTTTTTAGAAAACAAACACAGAAAAAAAGAAGCAAACAAACCAGAATTCTAAAAAAGAAAGATCACAAGAAATGCATAAATAAAAACCAAAAAGTACAATATCAGAAACTAAGAAACTATAATATGCTAGCAAAATATTAGTATATAAAAAGATGCCCAAACAAAGCAATGTGGGACAAAATGTCTGCAAATACTATGGAGTTCATTTCGTGGTGGACACCTGCTGCTAAGCATTGAACCTACTCTTGCATGTGGTTTGTATACCCAGTAAGACTTGAAAAACCCATTTTTTTCTCTTGTGAGTGGATGCTAACGGGAGAGCTGGAGTCCATTTTCCCCTCCCAGCACTCAGGCCCTGTCTGGCTTGAACCTGTGCAGGCCCCATGCATTAGGCCTCAGCCTATGTGAGTTCTTATGTACCTCAATCCTGCTGGGTCTGGAATACCCTGCTCCCTTGTTGTCATCCATCCCCTCTGGCTCTCACAATCTTTCTGCCTCCTCATCTGCTTCTCTTCGGAGCCCTGAGGAAAGGAATTTGATGAAGACATCTCATCTAGGACTGGGTGTTTCAAAATCTTTCACTCTCTGTCCAGTTGTGGGTCTCTGTGCTAGTTCCCACGTGTTGTAGGAGGTGGCGTCCACTAGTTGAGTCCACAGATGCATTACCTACAAACAGAGAGGACCCAGCTGGGAGGCTGGAGAGATGGCTCAGCAGTCAAGAGTAGTTAAGTGAACAACCGTGAGGACCAGGGTTTGGATGCTAGCACCTATTTAACAAAAAGAGTAACTGACATACACCTGTAACTCCAGTTACAAGGGATTGGATTGTGTGTGTGTGTGTGTGTGTGTGTGTACATTCAAAAATCAATAAACAAATAAATAGAATAAATCTTTAAAGAGAAACTGAAAAGGAACACTGAGTGGCTCTGGAAAGGCAGCATTGCTGTGATGGTGCAGACATTAAAAACTTGTTGTTGCCCAGTCCCTGGCTTGTGGTTCTGCACACCTTCCACTTACTTGCACAGCTCAGTGTTTCACAAAGCGCTTGCCAGCCGGTTATGATTTATAACACAGCATGGTGAGCAGCGTAGGTGCAAAACCCCATTTAAAAGACAGAGATGGCCTTTACCTCTACAGCAGAGGCCTGGGAGCTGAGGTTTGTCCAGCTGAAGCTGGCAGGGGCCTCACAGAATCAGCTCTTAACCTGCAGGTTGTTTTCAGGCTACCTGCTTCCGGCCTCCCCTTCTTACCACATGACATGCTCTCAGCCCCTCTTTGCTGTACTCGGCTTCCTATGAGTTTTTAGGAGACTGGGTCCCTGGTGTGTGTGGGGGAGCTCCTCAGCATGAGCCAGAAGAATGCTCTTGAAAACGGATTGCACCGCCTAGGAGAAGACTGTTTAAATCTGTCCCTTTAAAACATTCCCTCACTCCCGCCAGGCTGGGCCTGGAGAAAAAAGACACAGGAAAGGGACATCAGTTTAAAGTGACAGTGCTGAATTTAAACCCTGGGCACACGGGGGTGGGGAGGTGGGAGAGACTCGCCATATGCTTCAGTCTTAGCTCAAAACCAAAGGCTCACCCCCGAAGACTCTTGAAAGCCTTGGCACCACACTCGCAGACCTGCTCAGAGAGATTTCTCAGAGCCTGGAGGAGGCTTTCTCTTTACCCTGGAGCAGGTCAGTTCAGAAGCAGCCTAGGGCAGGCAAGTGAAAGCAAAGAACCCTCTCAGGAGAGCCAAGTAGCCCTGTTTAATTGCCTGTCTCATGTCAAATCTGTTAACTGGTGGCCTGGAGCAAAGACAGAGTGTCCGGCATTCAATCAAAACACGTTTTCTTATTAGAGGGCAATTCTGATCCCAAAGCCTACATGTTGAACACAAGTTTCAGCATCTCTGTGAATCTACTTGGTTCTCTTGCCCTTCTAGGAGGCCCGCCAAGTTCACCCCAATCTTTAGTGGGTATAGGTAGTTTATTTTTCCCTATGTGGTTTGTATTGGGTGTACAGATGCCAGGAGTGCCTGACTGAGACAAAATGCCTGGACAACACCCATATTCTAATGGCTTATTCACAAAGATGCCTTTCTTTTTCCAGAATAAGAAAACTAAGAAGGATTAATACAATAATATGCAAAATTAAAATATTTTAAAAAGATTTTCAATATATCCCATTATGCGTTTCCACTCATTGGGTTCCGAAGGCCTAGCACAATGCTATGTGTACTAAGCTGCCGAAAGACATTGGTTGGATGAAAAGCTGACTGAATTTTCACAGAAGTATGGAGACATATGGGGTATCTAAAGACAATCTTCCAAAGAATGACACCATGGAATGATGAGAACTTTCAAGAACTTCCCAAGCTCAATTCTCCTACCCTTTCCTCTTGAAATGGATGCGGTGAACTCCCCAAATCTATGAAAATGCAAGATGCCACAGAAGAGCAGACTCACAGAAAGAAAATCAGCGCAGGCCATTGTGATTCCATATTCCTAAAACCCAGTTTGTTTCCCTCTGTACTTCCCTGTAGTCCTGATCACCTATCCCCGAGGAGCAGGTGGAAGAGAATATTTAAGTTCTAATCATCTGGCTAGTCTTTGAGGTAACCGCTTCATATTACTTCCCCTTAGTTTGCACATCAATAAATCCGTCTTTTCTCTTGTTCATCTGTCAATTGTCAGTTTTTTAATACTCCAGTACTAAAACATCAGAGACTTTATGTTTTAATTCATACAAATACCACTTTTCAACTTGAGCGCTGAGGGAGACTCATCATGGAGGTGGTTGTAGGGAGGTGTGCTCTTTGGGGACTGGTGGGATACAGAGTACCATGTGGCAGGCCCTCCTAAGAAGATCATGCATGGGGCCTCCACTTCCATTACTACAAGATGGGTAAGGCAGGGTAGTGAAGGGTTGGGTGCCAGACATTCGGGGTACTAGGGAACCATTAGTGGCACCTCTTGCACTTCTCTCCCTCCTGAAGGCTAGGAAAGCTGAAAGACTGAGGAGAAAAGGCAAGGATTTGGATATAAGCAGAGCATGAGGCTTTTCCAGGGGACTTACCTTTATCCCCTCCCCGACCAAATCAGCTTGTAAGATTATTACTGTCAGAACACATTCATCCAGCTCTCATAGTGTTGAGACGTTCAGCCATCATGACTCAAAGGATGACTAGATGCCTCTGAGGGTCACAGCTTGTCCACACCCTCTGAGCTCTCAAGGGATCATATGAAGCCTGTTTCCTGAAGGATGGACCCAGGAATGCCAGCTCTCTGACCTCACAAAGCACTGTGACTCTATGTTGCTGACACAGCGTGGTGGCTCTGGTGATCTGGTGTTGCTATCTACTGTGTCTGAAATGTGAGCAATTGGAGGTAAGGAAAGGAACAGGAAAGGGGGAAGCTTCTAGCAGCATGATGTAGATCCTTATCTCCCACTGTCATAACAGGGGGGTGTTACTGAAGATTTCCCACATATTTGTGAGCAGACTTAATAATAAAGGGCGTTCCGTGTCAATGTGTCAAATTCCTGCAAGACACTATCAAAGAAGAGATATAATGCAAAGCAGGTCAAGGTCATGAGCCCTTCCTTGTTTGTTACAATGCACAGTCACTTTTCTCCAGACAGATGCCATAGAAGCATGAGCTACCACCTGAAACGTAGCTGGAGAGAGCCCACTGGGGAACAGATGTGAAGTTGCACAGGAAGTGTGCTCAAATTTCAGTCCTCCTTGATTGAACTCTGACCCCCCAAACCTGGGATCCAGTCCCTTCATACGTCAAAGCTATACAACTTTCTGGGCTCCGCCCTCAAAAGAGAGCATCGGGGTTGGCAGCGACTCCAGAACATTTCAGGATTTCTCTGTACACTGCAGGAAACAGTGGCAGCATCAGAGACGTGCTCTCCTTCCGGAGTCCGGAGTCGGGCATCTCTTGTTTCTCTGGGTCGGCTCAGTGTTAAGCACATCAAACAGTCCCTAGCAGTGTGCTGTGGGCCACAAGCAGCAGTGGAGACCTCAGCTCTTAGCAAGACTGTAGCCCTTGTGTCCAGCTCTGTGACCATGTGGCTTACCTCGGCGCCCACTGTGTCTGTGCTAATGTGTTAGATAAAAGGCAATGATTCATGGGAAGAAGGTACGAAGAGACATCCTCGAAGATCGTTAGCTACTTTTGTGGAAAGGGGAAAAAAGTTGTAAGGAAAGGAAGGGGGGAAGGGAAGTAGGTGGGCACACGGGGCCAGCAGGCCATCTGACCCAGCCATCTGACCCTACCTGATGACATCCACTGTCTTCATCACGAACCATGAACTGGAGGGGAAAGAGGGGAAAATGGGGAGCCAGAGCTAATTCACTGTGGCCTACTTACTAGCCTTTTTCATTATCTAGAACTGTGTTCACAGCCCAAAGGGGGGCCCAGGCAGTCCAGATGCTTGCCTGGATTACATTTCAGCAGCTACTCACATTGCCCTCTTAGCAAATGAAAACCTGCAGGGGTGGTAGCTCCAGGCTTATTTTCCAAGGGAAGGGGATAACGGGACTCTGGTGAGAAATAGAACGGTGTGGTAGAGAAGACACTGGATTCAGACTAGAGCTTCATTTTAAACTACTTATGGGTTCCTAATGGAGGTGACAATACTTTCAATCAACTCAGGTTACCTCCTCGGAGGTATAGCTACCTCTTAGGCTTATTCTTATTCAGAGATATTAGTGACATAAGGGAACATGAATCCATTAGCAAAGCATTCTATATGACATAAAATCATTCCAGTTATTATTAGACCTCGATCTGATGTGAAAAGAATGTTTGGTCAGAAAAGAAAACTTCAGGTGTAGATCCCACATAGGAAAAGCAACACTAGTTTCTTCACTAATCCTATCATGTCGCCCAGCGTGAACTTGGGTGAAAGGGTGTAAGCATGCACAGATTAATGGCCAATGGCTGGTGTTGAGGAGGCATGATGACATTGCTTTGATAGATTTGTTTGTCTACTTCCTAGAGAGTTGGAGAAATCACAGTTTCATACATAATCCAACTGGGAGAGAAAAGGTGGGGAAAGAGAGACCCTTACCAAACTGGTATGGCTGTCATCAAGGGAATAAAACCGCAGCCTAATCAAATGCATCATTAAAAGTACAGACATTAGAGCCCGGTGCTGACAGCTTTATGAGCTAGGCATTTGCAGTTAATTAGAATATACGACTTTTGTGTCTGGAACTGCACCAGGGGGGTTATTCGACTGCAGCTCACTAACACCTGCTTCCATGGCCATGGCACCTGGGTCATGGGAAGTTTTAGGGGTTTTCCTCCAGCCTGGCCTTGCAGGTGACCATGGATAGCGCTTAACCTGCAAATGTGGACCTTAGCTCATGTAACAGCTGAATGTCTTCTCAAAATAGTAACAGCAATTTTTGTATGAATCTTTCTGCCCAATCTCATGGACTCAAATGTGCAGAACTTCTAGCCTAGAGAAAGACACATCTGCATTTCTTAGCTGTGCTCCATTCCCTCTGGACAGGAGGTGATGAGGCTCAGAAAACCACAGCCCAACATACGACACTTTGGTCTGTTGGTTATTTTGAGCACTAGGCAAGGGGGAAACATGGCATGCAAGGAGGGATTTCTGCCTTTTTCCATTTCTGTATAAAAGCAGGACACACATTTCCCGTTTGAAAAATGTCCTCCCTGTACCACGAAGAGGAGGACAATTTTTACATCAAGGTACAGCAGACGGATGCCAAGATAAATCTATACAAAGCAACTCAAATCACACGTATCCTGCATTTGCTTTTATCCAATCACACTCAGCCTCCGTTTGTTTCTATCCTGTTTCCTAACCACCTACAGCTTTCCTCTGTCTTGAGCTCTATTTTTCCTCATTGTCACATTTTAATGTTCTTTGTTTAAATGGTTTACGAAATCTCTAAGACTTCAAGGATTGTGTTGTTATTGTTAATGCTTTGAGGCAGGGGACTCACTGTATAACCCAGGCTGGCCTCGGTACTGTGATTTCAGGCACATGCTACGATGTCCACTAAACCTTCCAGGAGAGGAAGGGCACTTCTTTCTATGATACAGGTCCCATGTTATGCAACAATATGAATCTTAAATAAAATTTATGTGCTTTTCTTCTGGTAATTGGTCTTTCTTTCATCAACGTAATTCCAGTCCCCTCACAAAAGGATATAAGAAGGCAGAGGAAACAAGGATGCCCACAGGTTCCTGTGTTCTGAAGGCTTCGCAACAGTAGTAGAAAGTCAATCTCTGAGTTTTCACTTGTGCCAGGAGTATTTGATAATTGGAAAGCTAAGCTACATTTAACTATGATGTACAATTGGAAGAGGAGTGTTACTCACAAAACAACAACCGCAACAACAACAACAAAAACCTGATGCCCTTGACTGTAAGAAGACAAAATGTGATAACACTTGGACTAGGATTAGGATTGCTATCTTTGCTGCATATTAATAGAAGTGTGTAACGTTTCTCAAACCCCACTCTTCCACCCACCATGCCTTCTCATTTTCTACACACATGTGCATACATACAGACATGCATACACACATACACACACTTCAGACTTCATTTATTTATAAGAATCAAATCTTTAGATATTGTTAGTATTGCTTCACTTGTCAATATGGCTGTTTTTAGAATCCCGTATCTGATCCTGATTAAGGGAGTCATTATGGAGCTAGTGAGAAAGCCGGCACTAGGGAAATTCCCAAGAATCCACAAGGAAGACCCCAGATGAGACCCTAAGCAATTTTGGAGGGGGTGCCTGAACTGGCATTCCTTTGTAATAAGATTGATGACTACCATAATTGTTATCATAGAAACTTCATCCGGCAACTGATGGAAACAGATGCAGAGATCCACAGATAGCACTGGGCCGAGCTCCTAGAGTCCAGTCGAAGAAAGGGAGGCATGAGAATATGAGCAAAGGTCAAGACTCTTCAGTTGTTTTCCTTGTGGGATTTTGTCACAGCCACAAGAAAAAAAAATGACAGTATTTCCCTAAATTATCTGTAGAGGAAACGTGGCAGCCCTCATTGTATTATACAAGGCAGGCCCGCACTAATCAGTGGAAACCTTGTTGACATAGAAATGCAGGAATTCTGGGGACGAACTATTGTAAGTCCCAGCAAGCACATATAAAGCAGGAAGGAGGGTCTAGCTGGGAAGGGCATCTGATCATTGTCACAAGGGACTCCATGAAGATTCTGCATCTTCCCTCCTTTCTGCCTCAGAGTGCAGGCACAGCAGTGGTACCCATTTATCCTAAGTCTTTCTGTAGATATGAAGTCATCTCTCAGCCCTCATCTACATATTGAATAGCCTTATGTTGCTTTTATGCATCCTCTCTGGTTTTATCCTCCGAACTCTTTCATCATCTTGGGATCACTCCAAGCTAGGTTCCAATCCCATATTTGATCTGAGGAAATTTTTAAAATAGTCAATAAACATCCAGCCATTTCCCAGAATCACTAAGGTGCAGCATCAGAGCAAGTTCATTTTCCCCAGTGCAGAGGGGCTATTGCAGTCCAGAGGTACCACCAGGTACCAGTTTTCCACCAGTGCTGTTTTAACCACCAATGAGCCATCCGTGGAGGTTGTTGGGTAATAGAACGACCAGCAGCAGATTCAGGGCTGTGCACCAAGATAAGCATAATCAAATTTCATGCTTCACAGGATTCACAGCTTTAGCTGGCCACCTCAGGGGTCACAAAGAATTCCTGTTCCCACCCAACCACATTATCTTTTCCCACACATAGTTCTACAAGCTGGATCAGTTGCATTGTGTGTGTGTGTGTGTGTGTGTGTGTGTGTATGTGTTCTATAGAGTTCTCCTGGTAGCAGACCCATTTGGGTCTGGTACCCAGATACTCAAGAAAGCTCTAGAAAATGTATTTCTTTTGTTGTCTACCCCTCTTCTAAGAGGCAGGTGATGCCACACCAGGGCCAGAAGTAGGCATATGAGTGGGGGAAGGGAATCAGAATATACACAGGAAAATAAAAGACGAAGAAGGAGAAGGTAGCAGGCACATTCAACTCACATGTCAGGCAGAAGGACTGATGCTTCTGGACCAGCACCCAGACTGCACTGGGAGTCTACTGTGGTCTGAGTCAGCACCCACTCTACTGAACTGCTTTAAAGCGCTGCTGCAAAATGGAGTTTTCACCCGGCAGAGAATGCCTCCCTGACTCTAACCATGGCAGAAAACAAACACTCTTTAGGGCCACACTTGGTGGCTCACACCTGTAATCCCAGTGATCCATGGGCTGAAGCAGGAGAACTGACATGAAGGAAAGGCCATCTGCAGCTACACGGTGAGCTGCAGCCAGTTAGAAATACACAGCAAGATCCTGTAACTACACAGGAACACACATACATGCACACCATGACCCATAGAGCACTGCCCAGAAACACAGATTTAGTTTACCCTGAAGTCCATGTTCAAACATCAGTTTCATGAAGCTTTGTAGCTGTGCAGAACAAAGAAAGTCATAAATTAAGGCAACTTTGAAATATATTGATGGATATATCAGAAAGGTGGTCACCACAAGATGTGGCAGCTTTGCTATAAGCTTCTGATGTCATCTGATGGCATTCTTAGCTTTTGGGTTAGTGCAAACTACTGGTCTGCTCAGTCAATAGATTCTAAACATTTTATCTGTTAGTCACAGAATGGTAGTTCTGATGCAGAATTGGGCAAGGAATGGGTATTTCGAGGGCGAAAGCTTACCAGAAATGAGATAGTTAACCTGTGGGCCTACAATATTCCAACCTCTCCATATTACTGCAGGATCAATCAATCAATCAATCAATCAATCAATCAGGCTTTGCAAATGCATCTTCCTTTTAGGGGGTCTCATTGGCAAGACGGTAAGACAATACTGGCACAAAGTGACCAGTGATTGTCAACTTTTTATTACGGTAATGCATACCTGAGGCCACCAATGTATAATAAAAAAGGTTGAGTTTTGGTTCCCAGTTCTGGAGTTTCAGTCCATGATTAACTAATGCGCTTGCTTTGGGGCTGGATTTAGAGAGTACATTCTGAGAATTATTGGAGAATGTGGTGGGGGAAGCATCACACATTATGGTAGCGTCTGAAAAAATCCCATGATCCCCTATAAGACCTCCAGAGGACTTAGGATGTTCCACCTCTTAAAGGTGTCAGCATTTCCTGAGAATACCACAGGCTTGGAAACAAGCCACAAATGGCTGGCCCTTTGGGGGACACTCTTGATCCAAACTCCAGCATTTTGGATCTTTCTGTATCAGATTTAGGTTTTCTAGGAAGAGACCCACTTCTTGAGCTGAGAAACTCCATATCTCCAGAGGTGTTCAGAGGAGACACTTTAGAAGCGGATCACCTTACACTCTGTGGTTGTTTCCTATTTTAAAAAAAAGTTTCAGAGAATGTACTATTGTCTCTGGAAACAACAAAGGTCCAGTGGGCACAAGCAGGGACACTAACACATTCCAGCGGCCATGCTGGGAACAATAAAGTGAAAGAGATATTGTGTTTTCAGGATTAAGTTGACCCAGTGTCCGGGTGTCACAGCAGGAAAGCATTCTCCTGGCCTGTGATGGGAAGTGAGGTGAATGCAGGCAGCGGGACAGACCTTCTGATGCATTCTGAACCTACGTCCCTGGAAGGAGAGAGAGTGTCAAACTAAAGGTGGCTCCCTTATAGAGGCTTAGATGTTCTTAAGAAGGATTGGACAATGGGAAGTAATTGAAACATGCCAGCAAGGGCTAGACAACAAGGATAGATTATGTTTGCAGAAGAATCATCAGGCCTTGGACTCTTTGCATCTTTCCTGTCTTTCAATCCGAGTGAATTTTTGGTGTAGACATGAACATAAGTGAGCATAATCCACAGATTTCGCCTGGGTCAAGGCTGAGGAAATTTGTCTCATGGTTTCCTGCGCCACACAGGGCCAAGTGCAGAGATAGGCATGGGATGCATCTGGTGCCTGTAGATGAGGCTGTAGGGGCTCTGAAAACAACCTTGTCCTGTCAGTGGTGATGGTCATGCGGACCTGTACTCAGTGCATGATTGGCATTGTGCATATTTAGTTTGCAGCAATAACCGGATTCAATCTCCTGACTTGGGGATGCTTGGATTAGGGGCGGCTCAACAGTCTAGCCAGAGGAACCACGCTCAACTGTTGGTGGGTCAGGATTTGAGGTTACATCGATTAAACTATGAGCCACACTCTTGGCCATCAGCTACAGGCCATGGTTCGGGCTTTCAGGGCCAAGCATTCAGGCTTTCTTTCTCAAAGGAAGTCTAGCCATGTGCTGTCTTACTTGGTGGCCTCTCTCCACGTGTCTGCTGGGAACAAATAATGTGCCTAGCCCACAGTGACGTGTGTCCTAAGTATAATATACGCCATGACACTGTACCCGAGAAAAAGATAAAATTATATTTTGGGGACCAACATATATTAATAACTCCATTAAATGATAGTATGTCTGAAATATTGTGCTTAATAAATACTTAAATTAGTTCATCCATCTATTTTCACTTTTAAGAACTATGTGTAAGATTTAGAATCACGTGTGTGGCTATGGCTGACCCACTCTACCTATGCTTCTGTTTCCTGCCCATCCAAGGGGACAGTGCAGGCTGTCTCCATGATTAATAGCCCAGCCTCTAAGGGAAACCGAAACTGACTGGTGGGAGGGCAGGTTTCTGTGCCTCCACATTGTGGAGCAATGTTGTATTCAAGTCCAGCCTCTCATCAGATGTTGGCCCGTGAGGAGGGGAAGGCGGTGTCCTGCGCTCATCAGTTAATATTTACCAAGTGCTTTGAAGATGAAATGCTAATAATAGTCATCTGTGCCTCTGAGAGCCTTTCATCGGGAGACTTCAAAGTCCCCATCTCAGGGGGCATTGTTCTTCTATTACTGTAACACTAATTGTACCTCATCAGGGCTCTGGCTGATTACCTTCCTCTACTTGGCCAAAAGGACCCTGAGTAGTTAGACCGTGGTTCTGGATGGGCAGAGGGGGAGAAGGAAATGCTCTCTGTGTGCCTTGCAGATCTCCACAGTGAACTCTGAAAGTCCAGGCCTGCGTGCATACATAGGCAGGGAAGAGGCATCCAACAAGAGGGACCTGTACCACAGTGATGCAACTTAGGTTTTCAATTAATCACTCATAAAAAAGAGATAAGTATTCTGTAGAAAACATAGTTGAGAGTTTGTATTTTTATTCCCTCTGCCCAGTTAGTTGTGTACAGTGTGATGCTGTACCGTGTTGCAGGGTACCAGTGAGTCACGCGTCTCAATCTGACTTACCATCCAAAGGGAAAAGACTGGGCTCTACAGGATGCGATATTCTTCTGGTATATTGTGTTTTATGTATTCACAACCCATCATGCCTTGTAAACTCCCATATGTGTGTCCATTTTATAGTTAAAACTTTATTATAAACTAGTCTTTATGCTAGATGATTTTGCCCAGGTGGGGCAATTTGCACGCCAATTGTGAGTACCTTCAATGCAGGCAAGCTACAGTGTTTGGTATTTGGTGGGCAAAACAACACTCCTATTTTTTAGTAGGAATGATAAAGGTTTATTAGGATGCCAACCCATCCTGAGCTCCCGTGCTTAGCATGTGTTCTCTGACTGCCAGGACTGCTGGTGCAGGAGACATCTGTCATTGGATGTCAACCTTGAGGCGGATATGACAGCCTAGGCAAGGAAGAGTCACAGTGCTTAAATATGGGGTTCAGTTCAGTCCAGAACGAGCCCTGATTGGACCCCCACGAGGTTCTCCAGTCTGCAGCCAGTTGACACAACGGAGTGACATCTGATGCTGGGCTTAGTCAAGCAGAGAGAATAGGGCTACAGAAATAGAAAGGGGCGTGCCGAGAGCTCTGCTCCCCATAGCCCTCATCTCAGCCCTAGCTCTGGGACTTGGAGCTCCAAGGACTTGGGGACTTAAGCCTTGAGAACTGCCTCAGCCCAGACAGGCCCACTGAGGGTGGCCACTGCAGCAGAAGCCCTGTTCTCTACCCGTCAAATGACAAAGAACAAAAAGTAGGTTGGCCTGCCAGGCACAGAGCCAAGTAGCAACATCCCCTGGGAGAAGAAATTCCTTTATGCTAATTCCAGCCACCAGGAAGTCAGACAGGGAGAGATGACACAGCTGGATTCCCCCACTGCTCAGGAAGAACTGTTGGAGGGGCCTAATCTTTCTCACCAGTGAGAAAGAAGGGGAAAGGGGGGGGGGTGAGGAACACAAAAGAGCACAGAATGACAAGCACTCCACCACCAGCGGGGGCTGGGTGTGTGTGCATCTGCAAGGCTTTATAAAAAGGAATAAAACTTGTCATTTCAGATTGGAGAAGTTGAACATTGCTAATTAAGAAATTACTTAATTATGGAGAAGAAAATAAAATGAAGGTATTTTGCCCTTGAGGGGAAAAAAATCTTTGATTTGCTAAATCAAAGAAATGATTAGACTCAAACATTAAATAATTGGAAATGGCTCCAACAGAAGCATGAGAATGTACACGCTGCACTTGCCACTAGAGGAACCTAGCCACTTCCTCCGAAGACTACCCGATATGCCGCGTTCTGTAAATAAGTTTGTCTAGAATAGACTGAACATGCCCACCCTTTTGGCATAGAGAAGGACAAAACAGATTACTTGCATACATATCTGTGCATGATAACGACATCTATCTATAATGTTTTATTCATCATCCCTCAACTATTTTTGCCTCCTGCCCACCCAATGTGGCTTTCCTCTTCCCATCAACAATTCTTCAACAGTAGATGTCAAATCAGTCCCTGCACCGGGCACCAGGGTTGCAATGTGTTGCTCTCCCTATTATCCAACCAGCCTCCATTCCATCAGAGATGTCCAGTTCATAGACCAAGCCAGCCAGCAATCACTCAGCCAGGCCTCAACCCTAGACATAGAGCATCAGCTCTCAGCAGTCTCTTTAGAAGCGGCATATGGGAGACTCTTTTTGCATTTCTTCTGCTGAACAACTGGTCTTACTCCAAGATTCACCTCTCCACAGATAATTCTCTTTCTCGGGCTAAACTCAGACCTCAGTCTTGGATTTTCAATTTCTCCATTTTTATACCTATAGGTCACCTCAAAGTCAGCATGGCCAACATGGCATCCTTTATCTCCAGAGCCACTGGAATTCATTTCAAAGGCTGCAGATGTAATTCTGCAATGAGATGTCAGCCTAGTATGTATGAAGGTCCTGGAATGGTCCCTAAAACCAGCAAACAAAATTAAAGAATTTGAACATATTCCACATCTTTTATTGTTTCATGGTAAAACCTTAAGTCTGCTGTGCCTTAGTGCTTTGGTTGCACTCTAAATGCCACAAGTTACTAAGCATACTGCCAGTGCTTTATTTAAGGTATGGTACCCTGTGCTTGAGTATACTGTATATATTTAGAAGACTGAAAACGACCATCGACTTTCCCCATAGATGAATGCATGCATCAAAATAAATGAATGAACATACAACTTCCAGGTCTTTTCTACACATTAATCTTGTTTGTACTTGCAGAAAGTTGAAGAAATAGGAAGAAAAAATACACTCCCCTTTTTCTTTCTTTCTTGACAAGGACAAGAAGGTTCATGTTCACAGGTACACTTGACAACCTAAATTCTGAGAAGTCTTGATATTGTTTTCCCAAGGAAACCATCCCTGAATGCTGAAGATGATTTTTGTGCCTCTTTTAATTTTTACAATGGCAAATATGTTTTTCATCATTAACATGCATTAACATGAGCCTTTCAGATCATAAGGTCAGGAGAGACTCATTTTTACTTCCACATTGCTCCAGAGTATACCTAGAAAATTGAAAACAGGCATTGACCTATTCCCCATAAATGAATGCATGTATGTGAACAAAAGAATAAAAGAATGAGAACATATTCTGGCATTCACACCAATAGTAAAGGGTAGAGGCAGAGACAAGAACTAAGTTTTCATCTTTCTATGTTCCTGACTAAACTCCTTGACATACTATGAGATGAATTATTTTGGTGTGTGGTTTATCATCATTGTCTTAGTGTATTGTGTGTTGTTATAATAGAATACTGACACTGAGTAATGTATAAAGAGAAGAGTCCTTATTGACTCATGATTCTGATAGCTGAAAGCTCCTATCTCTCAGATAACTGGGGTAGACATAAAGGAACATGTGAGTAAGAGTGAGCAGAAGAAAATGAGGATACCGAGAAAGGTCACCTCACAGTAGCAGCCAAAGTATTCCAGTGCCATGAGCCCTAACCCATCCTCACTGGGGAGTATTGATTATTACCTACAGGATACTGTAACCTTCCAAATCCTCCATAAGATACCACCCCTTAGCATTTGAGTTCCTAGACATGTCCCATGTATATTTTTGGTGTGACATATTCTCTGTCCTGTTTCATTAGGGATTGAACCTCTAGCTCATATGAACTATGAGGGACAAACCAAGTGCAACCTATAGCAACTATATGCCATATCAGAAAACCATAACCAGCCTTCCTTTTATCCTGATTGTACAATACAGTCAACACACACATGACCAGTTGTCTCTTTGGCTACAGTCTAAATTTTGTATTCAGAAGAGTCAGAGACAATGGAATCCAACCTCGTTTCCAGGAAGGATGCTTTCTTAGGGGATAAGTTCTTCCAAATCCAAAGAGAAGGACACTAGCAGTCTAGCACCCTTTGGAAACACACCTTTGTTCCTTGGGATAACCACTGTGGTGATCCTCTAACCTATGGACCCTATCCCTGCCCGCAGCATCCACACTGTCATGTGGACATCACTTAATCTGTTTCCTCTAATGCACCCCTTCAAATTCCATCTACCCTATGATCTCATTTAAGCCCCACAAGTGGGATGTCTTCCTTCACATTCTAGGAGTCATCTGTTGTGCCTTTCCCTGCAATTTACAACACTCTCCAACTTAGAATCAGTTATTGTTTTTTGTCTTGATAAATGCTTGTGAGTCATACAGCAGCTAAGTCATGAAATATGTGGATCTTGCCAATGTTCCCACTCCCAAAAAATAAATCATTGCATGTACATTGAGAACTTCTCTGTCAGTCTGTGTAGGCAAAACACCTTCATTCACATTTTGGAAGTGCACAAATTGAACAAAATGTAAAGTGTGATATCATTTCTGGACTACCAGATAAGCAACCCGCGCTCTGAGTAGCAGAAGAATATCCAGATATCCAAGAGTGTGACATACCGCTGACTGTAATCCAGGTGTGGTGTAGGACATTCTTCTGTTCATGTGTTGCTTTCATTGGCTAATGAATAAAGAAAGTGCTTTGGGCCTGATAGGGCAGAACTTAGGTAGGCGGAGAAGACTGAATGCAGGGGAAGGACAGAGTGAGAGATGCCGCCATGGATATTCTGCCTGAAATGGATGCTGGTTAGAATCTTGTTGGCAAGCCACAGTCATGTGGCATTACACAGATTATTAGAAATGGGTTAAATTAAGATGTAAGAGTTAGCCAATAAGAAATTAGAGCTAAAGGACCAAGCAGTGTTTTAATGAATACAGTTTCTGTGTGATTATTTCAGGTGTAAACTAGCGGGGCGGCTGGGACTAACAAAGGTCTACTCTCTCCATGTAATACAGGTGACCAGATATGTGCTGGAGTTTCTATGTTAGTCTGCCTGGACTGCCATAGCAGAATGTACATGCTGGGTTACTTAGCAACACAACCCCTCCTCCACAAATGATCTAAAACCCAGTTATGGGAAGGGTAGCTTTTTCTGAGGTCTTTCTCCTTGTACAGAGCTGTCATCCAGCTATGCCTTCAAGTAGTCTCTCCTCCTTTCCCTTGTGTGTGTGTGTGGGGGGGGGGCGCTGCAGAATTGAAGTAGGTTCATCTTTTAAATTGTGATCTCATTTAATCACAATTACCTCTTTAAAAAAATCTTTTCTCCAGAGCTACCTCAGTAGGGGAGTGCTTGCCTAGCATATGCAAGGACCTGGCTTCCAATCTTCCACACGAGAAAAAAAATTCTGGCCACATTCAGTGGTACTAGAGTATGATAGGAAACTTGAGGAAGAGGGAGGGCACAGTTCAGTCAAAATAGTAAGGCAATGTGTAGAATCTCACTGTAATAAGTATGAGCTGGGTGAAGTAGAGGAGGGGGCCTGGTTGGTTTGGGAGAGCAATACTGTGCCTGTTTTTGCAATTATTTTTATTTTTCAGTTACTTTTTTAGGACATTTTTCTTGACCCACTGAAAATAACCACAAGCATTTAAACACTTAAACAATTTCAAATCTTAGGAAATAATAGGGTTTGCATGAAGAAACAATGAAGAGTCATGGGATAGCATGAGCAATCAGGTTATTTTTTGCCTCCCCTGTACCTTTCTACTGGCTGACTTTCATCCCTGGCCTCTGTGCTATGAAGAAGGTCAAGGTTAGTGGGCACCTGCTGCAGGCAGTCACTTAGAGCCTGGGAGTCCTGCTGAACTCTAGACCCCAGTGTCACCTGAAATGTGAAATCCAGAACTTGGAGCAAAGATGCTGCTGCTCTTGGGAGGATTCCTAGCACTGGGTGAAAGACCGAAAGAGTATATGACATGAAACCCAGACCCGAGGAGGGCTGAGCAGACATGCCATGGTTGTGCCTTGAATGGGGCCCCTTCTGGGGGCGGGGAGAACTTTGCCAGCCCCGCACAGTCAGCTCATTCGCCATTTTTACCTGCAGTTATTTTTTGTTGCGAGAACCAGCTGCAGACAAACTTGATCCAGGGGACAAGAGGTGGGAAGCGTTTATCATTCCAGGTGCAGTGGAGCGAGGGGCCCTGACTTACTGCAAATTTGTTCACAGCAAGAAGACAAGGCCCTGCAGAGGAGGCCAGACATCTGCTCCGGGAACGGAAGGAGTGGATAACACTGGGATGCAGAGGAGGGCAAATCCAAGCTTCAAGAAAGACAGAGAAGCCAGCCATCTACACAGGATTCAAAGCCTATATCATTCTTCTCCTTGAGGAACTGAAAATTCTGTGAGGGACCTGGAACAGGGCCACTGAAAGTCATCTGCTCTGCTTTAGATTCTACTAGAAGCAGACACTGAGATGAATTTAGGGACATTTTTTATCTGGATAGAAAAGGAAGACGCCAGTGGAAATGGGAAAGGCAAAAATTACAAGCCGATGGGTCTTGATTCCATTATGGAAACCTGTTAGGGGCAGTGGAACGCTCACACCTGAGAGCTACCACAGTCCTCAAAGCTACCCAGTTGAGGCAAGTGGAGAATACACAGTCTTGAATGTTTATGGAGCACCCAATGTCAACCTCAGTATTACTAAGTATTAATTTTACTGGGATCAAATGAGCTAACCTAATAAGGTAATGAAGAGTGCGAACCTGAATGCCTGGAGCCCAGGACAGGCAAGCTGCACAGCCAATAATCTGAGAAGCTTCAAGGGACCTGGAGACCACAGAGCCTGCCAGGTAGCAAGCAATTAGAGTCTCACTTGCAAGGACTTTATGCTCTTGCCTGTGAGAAGGTAAAGATCCCTGAAAGCCCATCTCCTTCATGATGCTATTTGAATAACTTTACAATGAGTCTGCCCATGTGCAAAAGGTGCCTTTATGAAAAGTGGGTCAGCATGTGAAGACACACTTCTCCTGGCACTCCATAGTACATAGGGATACAAAGCAGTGTGCACCTTTACTCTCACGTGATTCTCAGCACACTGCACTGTGGCAGAAGGACAAGGCACACTACTTCAGATGATGCGAAATTCTTGACTGTTAACTCTTAGGAACTTCCATAGATAGTAGCTACTTTTATGCTGAAATCTTCATGAGTCTTTTCTGTCATAAACACAGGTCAACTAGCATTTAGAGCAGTGGTTCTCACCCTTCCCAATGCTGCGACCCTTTAATACTGTTTCTCATGCGGCGGAAAGCCCCAGCCATCGAACTGTTTTGTTGTTACTTCACAACTGCAATTCTACTGCTGTTATGAACCACAACAGGAATATCTGAAATGTGATCCCTGTGGGGTCACGACCCACAGGCTGAGAACTGAGTTAGAGGAAGTAGATCAGACCCTCTGACTAGCCAAAGAAGCCATTTTGGTTTTGCCTCTGGTGTAAAGTGAATGTCTTTCAGCAACAGTATGGCTAGAAGTTTCCAGGAAAGAATAAGACACCTGCAACATCAAAGTTAAAAGCCTTCTGAAGGTAAACAGATCAGGCATTTCAGCATACCTGTTATGGTTTGAACAAGCAATATTCCTCACGGGTTCGGGTGCTGAGATTTTAGTAGCTAGTTATTCTTGCAAGCACTAGGAACTGTAGGGTCTGGCTGGAAGAGGTAGAGGGAGTGGCTTTGAAGGTTACATGCTTCCCCAGGCTTTTCTTCTCTCACTGCTTCTCATCCACTTTGAGATAAAGAACATTTTTGATACATAGGTAAACTTCTATGATGTTCTGCTCGAGGACAGAGCCAAGAGACCATGGCCTGAACCCTTTGGAATTCTGAGCCAAAATAGTCTTCCTCCCTTGCACTGCTTTTTCAGGTATTTGGTCATGGCGATATAAAATGGACACATACACTGCCTCTCCTAGTCCACAGCAATGGCAAAGATTCATCCATTCTTTTGCTTCAAACACCTCTTAGTATTTTCTATAGGAGGATCAAACTGAGGCTGTTAGACTTGGCAACACGCGTCGTTATCCACAGAGCCATCTTGCCGGCTTTTCAAGGAGTTTTTAAAATTAAGAACCTTGATGAGAAAATAGCCCAATTATTTCAAAGTAGGGCCACTACACAGTTCTAATTTCATGCAGCATATGTTAATTCTCTCGTACTATGTAGTGGATGTCATGCATATTAGGCAGGAGGGCTGTGCAGTCTCTGTCCGCACACGATCCTAATGGAAGTCTAGAGAAAGAAGCACCAGTGGGGGCTGCTGTAAGAACCACAAAGGCAGAAGTATAGCTGGAGCTCCAATGAAAAGCAAATTGAGAGCAGGAAGCATATCACGGTATGAGAAAGTCTCCAGCACATCCGTAATGAATGGCCTAAATTAGGAAGTAACAGAGTTTTCCAGCCAGAAAGCTGAGGGGCATACACTAACTGTATCAAATGGCATGTGGAAGGAGGGAATCAGGAGACAAACTTTTCAATGTTTTCCAGTAAGAAACTGGAAAATCCTATTTTGTAGCAGAAAGTAGATGATAAGAGGCAAGTGTGGACGCAGGAAAGCAAATTAAGAAACTATTTTTTCAAGCATGAAATTATAATGATAGTACCACCAGGGAAGGTCAAATTAAAAACCTATCAAGTAGGCAGAATAGGTGCGGTTTAGTAATAGCAATGGCAAAGGAGGGCAATTGACTCCCATGTCTCTTGGGTGATGGCATTGTAAGCTGTACTGGTAGCTATTATTTGGACTGGAGGCTAGAATGAAAACAGATGGGGATAAGGATAGGACAGATAAGCCTATCACTTAGAAGGCACAATCTGATGGCATAGCCACAAAATGGGCTGTATATGACTATCATTAAAAACAGAGAAAAGGAACTGGGCTTTGGCCTGTAACTCAGTTGTCTGGGGATTGGTTTGCATTAAACACACGGTTGTGAGTCTTATTTCCAGAACCAGAATGGTATGTAGGGGTAGAGGGAAAGAGAGTAAGAAAGCAAGAAAGGGAGGGAAGGAGGAAGGTAGAGAGAGGGGGGTGGTAAATGATACCCTGACAAACAATAACAAGCCCCCAGCAAACCCATTGCTACCATCCCTGCCCTGTTCACCACTCTGGAGTTAAGGATTTGTCAAAGCCACACTTGGATTTCACAAAGGTGCCAGAGTCCTCCTGTTTGCACAAGAATGATGTTTATCCACTGAGCCATCTCTCCAACCCAGAAGATAGGTTTATTTGGCTTACAGTACTGAAGACTGGGAAGTTTAAGATCAGGTGAATGTATCTAGTGAGGTCCTGCACACCGGGAGGGACTCTATATAAATAGGGTATCACATACTGAAAGCGGCACATTCAGGGAAATAAACTACAGTTGTTTTTATAGCTGATAATCTTGAGACATCACTAGCCAACAATAGACTACTCCTGGGCTGGAGAGATGGCTCAGTGGTTAAGAGCACTGCCTGCTCTTCCAAAGGTTCTGAGTTCAATTCCCAGCAACCACATGGTGGCTCACAACCATCTGTAATGAGGTCTGGTGCCCTCTTCTGGCCTTCAGGCATACATGCAGAAAGAATATTGTATACATAATAAATAAATATTAAAAAAACAAATAGACTACTCCTTCTTGGAATAATGGACCTATGACTTATTAACCTTCTCCCATTCCTAACAGGGATTGAATTACAACACAGGCTTGAGAAGGAGACATTCTATCCAAGAATCTGAGAAGACATGCGAAACTTGAAAAGGGGTCATGCAAAGTGGAATAATCAGAGATATATTAGGCAATGCAGAGGGATTATGCCAACCTAAAGCCATACGTGATATGGTCAGTCATCATTGTTCATTTACTGGCACAGGTTATGAGAGAAGAAGAGGTATCATGAATTCTCAGTGATAAAGTTTTGCATGTGCTTGTGGTGGAAGAACAAGGCAGCAGGTAAAATAAAATGGACAGCAAAGTGATCCCTAGAGAAAAGCAATAGACAGAGAAAAGGGAATGATAAGGTGATGGAGTTTTAAAGATGGTAGAAGACAAAAAAAATCACAAAAAAAGGAATAGTAGCGTCAAGGAGCAGAGTTTAAATAACTTGAGTGATTCCAAGATGTGATAGGAGCATGAACTACCAAGGGGGAAGAATGGGAAATGAAGCCATGGTGTTCGCATTTGGTCTGTGTTGCCCTTGTGTGTGTGTTAAGAAGTCTTCAGAAAACACAAGCTCCCCTCCACCAACACTGCAGAGTGGTGTGTGGATGGAGCAAGCTCTTCTTCTAGTGCTTTGTGCTTTCAAAACCATCCAAGCCTGTCTCTTGTGACTTTGGGACAGGAAGACCTTGGGAAGTCCTCTGCTAACAGAAGTGGAGACAAGCAAGGTGAAGGCAGAGGAGGGAAGCAATGCTGACAATATCACCACCCAGTTCTGATCTCCCTGACAGTTCATATATTTAAACTTCACCTTCCAGGGCTGTCAATTCCCGCTCAACACCCTCAGAAGACTTGATAGGAACAAGATAGCTCCATGGTAATCCTACCATCATTAAGCAACTCTGGAGTTCTGCAGAATGTCAAAACACTTTACAATTGCATTGAAGAATTCCCCATGTAACAAGGCCAGGCAGTCCAAAAGTCTGAGCTAGACTCGTCAGGAGTGTAATGAAGATAAATGTAGAGAATGGATGACTGGTAAAGTCAGATTACAGCTTAGTCGAGGAGACTCCATGCTGCTCAGGGTGAAGGATCTATCCTTCCTGTAAAACATGGAGGAACCTACATCATTGACTTTTCTTAGTTGTGTGCACTAGGTGTTCAAGAACATAATAAACACATCCTCATGACACCTGAGGCCCCTCTTGGATAATAATGGCATCCTTTTCATTTTGAAAAACTTTTTTTAAAAAAGCTTTATGCTTCTATTTTGTTCCTTCGCCTATATTTCTATTATAATTCAATATGCAGTTTATTATTAAATAAAGAAGTTACAAAAGAATGAAGCTTTAATATTCTGAACAGTGCTGTGTATCATTTTATATCTGCTGAATTATAGACCCAGAGTTTAGGGAAAATAAAGGAAGAAGGGGAAATTAGAAGGAATGAGCTAGAACAGATGAGCAGAAAGGAGAGGGTAAGAAGGTAGAAAAGAGAGGGAAGAGATGGAGTCAAGGAGGAAAGAAAAGAGAAGAGAGGAGAGAGGAGGGAGGGAGGCAAGGAGGAAAAAGTGGAAGGGAACGAATCAAACAAGTTTCTCTTGGAAAATTCCATTTTTAACAAGTGAACTGTGACAGTAAATGAGGAGAGAGGGGACAGAATGGCACCCTAATCTTAGCGCTATTAGACTGAAAGAATGCAGTGTTTACCAAGAACCAAATCAGCAAGATTTCTTTAATTAGACCTTTTCAAGCTTCTAAAGACGGCACCTGAAGACAGACAACATTCCCAACAAGCAAAGGAAGAGCCACACTGACAGCTCTTCTCTCTCTTGAGTCCTGTGACTGTCATTAGCAAGCGACCTTCAGAACTCCCAGCATTTGCCAGCGCCACAGCCCCTCCCTCCCCACTTAGAGCTTCCTTACACCTGCAGCAGGTACCATAACATGTAGGAGGACAGCTCACCTGCAGGGGCTGAAAGGCTGTGCTGCTCCTGGGAAATCATAGATACCTTTCCATTTCGAGCAAAAGCCCCAGGGGAGGGTGTGACTCTACTAGGCTTGTGTAGGGAAGTCTATATCCGTATGCTTACTGATGAAAGACTAGAGGAAAAAATAAATTCCTCCACTAAGGCGAGAATCTTCAAGGGTTCTTAATAAAACATGGTTCAGAAGAGGCAGCTACAACAGAAGACTCTTTGTAGAGATTTATTTTAGATGTTCTGAATTTGAACATGAACCATGTTACGGACCAGATAAAGGGCTGTATGACAGATCTGCCCCAGCATTCCAAACAAGCAGATAGCTGTAGAAACAGACATGGTGCTGATTATGTATTCTCCACAGTAGACAGCACAGAACTTGAATCCTGGAGATAAAAGGAACCACATGTCCTCTCTCCAGGAGAGGTAAAGTAATAAAGAGGAAAACCTCCAGACACAGAATTCAGCTTGGCCCTTTCTCTATGCCCTCTGCCCTTCAAGTATCTGTCAGAAGCAGACCTGGTTCAGTATGCTTGAGGTACCAGGCAGAAGATTCTTGGAAAGTTTGGCTACAGAATGGGATATTATTGCTAAAATAACAATTTCTCAAAAAAAGTCAATATTAAGAATCTGAACTCACTTGACATCCAGCTGTTAGTCCACTGATCCATCCTTAAAGTGAGGATTGACAAGTGTCTGCTTTGAGAGGAATAAATACCAAATGGTTTTTCAGGAAGGAGAGCTTAGAAGATATGTAACTTAGTATATCTTACTGAAGGAGACTTTCTTACACTGGGTAATGTGGAAAGAAAATAAGGGAGCTAAGAAAATGGTAAAAATGCCTTTTATGCAAGTATAGAAGTTGGAGTTTGAAAGTCCAGAATCTATGTAAATGCATTGTGGGTGACGTAGCTTATGTATCATTTTTAATGCTTGCAATGCAGAGATGTGATTCTTAGAGAAAGCAGGCTAGCCAGTCTAACCATGCATTGATGAGTTCTGGGCTCAGCTGAGAAACAGCCTTCTTGAATAAGGTGAAAAGCAATTAATGAGGCCTCCTGAAGTCAACCTTGGGTTTCCATACATACACACAGAAGGAAGGGAGGGGAGGAGGAGGAGAGGAGGAAGAGGAGAGAGAGAAGCACGGCAGGTACACGTGTGCATCTATAAACACATGCACATGCACCATACACATGTACCATACACACTCATACTACATACATACACATTTGGGGACACACAGATTCAAAAGTCTATTTAGGTCACAGTTTGATGAGATCAAGTGTGCTCAGGGTGGTACTGTCATAGACCAGGTCACAGTTAGTAGTCCTACACTGGTCGGACACATACTGGTAGCCCCTAGTGAGGGCCTATGGCTGCCATTCACGGTGGCAGATGGGATCACTTGCAAAAAGGAATGAGCAGCATCTATGGAAGAAACAGTCATGGGAAATTACTATGCTTGCTTATGACAAGAAGCATCCATGGAGTGTCCATGGAAGGCTGTGGGGATGCATTTTATCAAGAAAAACAGGGGTCTCTCCTAAAAACCTTGTCATTCAAGTTCAAGATTCTGCCAACTCTGAACTGCTATGCTCAAGAATCAAAGCTAACTGGGAGTTTTGATGAGGACAAATCGCCTTCAAAGATTACTATGGGGCAAAGGCTGGTAGTGTTGGATACTGACTTTGCAGACTCTTAAGAATGCTGAGGTATACAGGAAGCCTATATATCTCAGCAGCTTAGAAAGGGTGCAGGTCTGGGTTACAGCTATTGTGCACGCAGGCTTCTTAGGCCTAGGTCGCAGGCCAAAAGGCCTTTAGGTAAAGCACAATCTTACACAGGAAGGCTTCTAGAAAAAATGAAAAATAGCTTCCTCATTAAAATGTTTGCTGCAGTAGGGATTTCATTAAAAATAAATTTTATCAGGTACAAGCAAGATTAATCTATTAAGACATCAAAATTAATTCCTAATGGAAATTTCTAAAATACACACATCATCTCTGCATACACATTTTTTCTACTAATGTAGGAGAGGCAAGTTGGGTCAGAAATATAAATAGGTAGCACAGGGAAATCTCCAGGAAATTTCTCATAATATTTAATATTAACATTTCATCCAGCTTAGGTATCATCTAATTATGGGGTTGATGAAGCTCCCGAGAAAGTACGGTGAGTTGCAGAATCACATTTTCCTTACCTTATGAAGCTTCTATTTGGTTTATTTTCAAATTTGTGAACGCTGGACATTTTTATAAATAAAGCTGTCACCTCATCAGGTATAGTAGTCCCCAACTGGAGCTAGGAAACCCCAAGAAGTCCTGTTTCCGCTGAACTCTCTTACTTTAGATCAGTGGATCTCAACCTTTCTAATGCTGTGACCCTTTGATGCAGTTCCATCATGTTGAGGTGACCCCAAATCAGAAAATTATTTTCATTACTACTTCATACCTATAATTTTGCTATGGTTATGAATCGTAGTGTAAATATTTTTTTTGGAGATAGAGGGTTACCAAAGGGGTCGCAACCTGCCCGTTGAGAATCGCTGCTTTAGACGGTACTAGTAACTTACCACGTGGTTTCAATTCTAGCTGACTTCATTAAGGACTCCTAGAAAGTTCAGCTCCTGGCCCATGCTTCAAGAAGCCTCTAAATTGGCTCCTTCTATCTCCAGAGCTCCGATTCTGAGCACATAGCTATCATAGCCTTTCCCTCTTTCCCCCATATCCCATTTTCTTTCCTAGACAGAGGAGCAGGGAAGGGAGGGATGACTGGCTTCTTAATGAGGCACAACAAAAACTACACACCATTCGTATAAACCTCAGACTCCACGGAGCTCTCCCTCCAAGCAGGCTTTAGAGTCAGAACTAGAGTTAATAAAAACGGTGATGTGATTAATGATGACGATGATAAGTGCTCTTCGGGGTCCCTCCATTTGCTTAATACAGAGCAAGTCACATTTAAATCTTCATAACAAGCACGACTTGCAAGTGAAGTGCCACAGCTGGTTTAAAAGTGCTTATTAGATCATTTAAAATCAATAAACAATAAATAAACAAGTAAACCAGAGAGAGAGAGAGAACAGAAATCAAATGAGTAAAGAACAAAGCGGGGAGGTGCTTGCAGCAACAACCCTTCCTTCCTCTTGCAAAGACGCATCAAGGAACAGCTATTCTTAATGTGCCGTGGACAGAGTTACAAGTATGGCTGTGGCTCTGGTCCACTCTGTAAAGACATGCAATCACTAAATAGGAAGTAGAAGGTTCGCTCACTGGGATACATGAAAATGCAAGAATTGGAGTATCTAAGAACCGTGTGTATCATGGACAGGGAGCTAACTTTTACTAGCATGCGTAAGAACACTTTTGAGAGGGTATGGCATTGAAATGGGCTTCCAAAGAGAATCTACCATTAGCACCCCAGTCAGTTCTGTCTCACGGGGGTTATGAGTTTATCTGCTGCGCAGGTGATGATGTTGAGATCACAAAAAGACTTTGGATACCACACACAGGAATGTGGATTCTGTCTTTTAAGTGTTGGTGAATCTTCAAGTGAGATGATCTCTAGCAACAGCTTTGGTGGCAATTTGTATATGGAGTGGACAAAAAACTAGGTATTGTCTGTGGCGACACTATGGACCAAAGATGAGGAAGAAGCTAGACAGCCCGAGCTATAGCATCCCTGTAGCCAGGGATTGAACTTAAAAGAGAAGACAACGATGCAAAGGCCAACCACAGCATTCAGCATACATGCTTGGAGTCCAGAATGTGCAGGTCATGTTAGGGGAGAGTCCTAGGAACCGGGGAAAAAAAAAAAAGAAAAAAAAATACAGGAGGCTCAGGCTCCCGTTACAGTTCACGAGACCTCAGGAGAGCTCCACAAAAAACACTACAATGAAGTACGATTGACAAGCCCATTAAATATAGTGCTGAATTCAAAACATAAGAATCAAGCAAACAGACAGCAGGATTGGCAGGAAAGCCAAATTAAGCATCCACCTTGATTCAAAGACATGTTGGAATTTTTTATAATCCACAGTTAAAATAGGAGATAATGAAGATGTAAGCTTTAAGTATAATCTAATACCCATCTAATTAGGGTAATAAAATACAAGAAGCCGCCGTGCCATGAGAACACTAATGAACTCAGCTCCTCCACCTCCTGAGAGCTCAATTCCCTATGGAAACAACCATGTCTGGCAGAGGTTGCCAGACAGGCATGAAGAGCACCTTTAACCTTTAAGTAGAAAGAGTGTTTTAGACAAGAGGGCCTTAGAGCAGTAATTCCCAGCCTGTGGGTTGCAATCTGTTTGGGGAGGTTTGCAAATGACTCCTTCATTGGCATTGCATATCAGATACTCACATAATAATTCATAACAATAGCAAAATTATAATTTGGAAGAAGCAATGAAATACTTTTATAATTTGGGGGGGCCACAACATGAGAAACTGTATTAAAGGGTCACAACATGAGAAAGGTTGAGAACCACTGGTATTAAGGGGTTTTGTGGTGTACATAGGGGAATCTGTTTCAGGTTCCGAGTCTTGCAAAGAGGTAGGCATCCCCCAGCCATGGTTTTCAGGTTTGTCTGTTGCAGTTTTTCATGCCCTCCCCACCTTTCTTCTGAGATTGGAAAAAAAGAAAAAATAACAATACCATTTTTAAAAAGAAGATAAACATTAAAAATTAAAACTTTATTATAAAGTCAAAAAAGGGATTTGGAAAAAAAAGACACAAAGAATAAACTAGGCAGTAAGCAAAACCAAGCAGAGAGAGAAAAAAAGGATTCTTATAAATTTAAAAAGGGTTGTGGAGCACAGCTTTAATCTTAGCACTCAGGAGGCAGAGGCAGGCGGATCTCTGTGAGTTTGAGGCCAGCCTGGTTTACAGAGCAAGTTCCAGGACAGGCTCCAACTTAATAGAGAAACCCTGTCCTGAACTCACCCCCCCCCCACACACACACAAAGGTGAATACTAAACCCCAGAGAGGCTTGTTGCTAAGAAACACAGATGCCAGTTGCCCACGTGGACGCACACTTGCTAAGGAGAAGCAGGCACCAGGCACCTCCCACTTTACCTTTCACAAGTCGGCAGTAGTACATGTGTGCTTGGCAGGAGCAAGCCCATGTAGACACTGCATATTTTATTAAAATGGGATTGTTATACACTTTTGTCTATATGTTTCTTGTCTTCTTTAATAATGGTGACAAAAATTCTTCCAAGTTACCTGACTTCATTTGAATTCATTATTTTTAAATACTGTATGATATCCTACAATGCAAGTACAATATGACTTGTTCACCATTCCCTTACCAATGGCATTTGCTAATTTGCTATCAAGCTGACCAAGGCGATAACAATCTCATCTGTATATACGGCTGTGTATTGTGGTTTGATTGTGTGGTAAAGCTGTTAAGGTCTTGCAGGGTTAGAAAGATCAGAATCATCCTAGTATCATACACACTTTCATTGCAATAATGTTTCCAATTGCAGCCCTGAAGTACAGTGACAGAGAAAGCAAACCCAAGAGCTAGGTGCTTGAGTATCTTTCTGGCTTTGCCACCGAGTTGGGGCATGTTTAAATTCTCTGTTCAGGTCTTTTTGAATCAGTAACATTAGGATATATAACAATACCTTTCTCTACAGGTAGGTATCTTTACAGTGATTATTTGAGTTAATATACGTAAACTTTGACTCTTTTGTTAGTGTATGTGTGACTGCATACACAGAGTGTATATTGCTGTATTGAATCCTCATTCATCCTAGAGAAAAGACTCCTGGGGTCATCATGAAAAGTCATTTAAAGTCCTTTGTCTTGCCTTGTATACATCTCCCTCCAGGTGTGCGCTGATACAGCTGGTACAAGAAAGACTATTTGTTATTCATTTGTTGTTAACTACTTTCTGCAGAGCTAGAGACAGCTTTGAGTACTCCAACCCTCAAATCCATAAAACCACATGCTCCCAAATCTAAAACCTCCTGACTACTGATTTGAAACCACATGTGGAAATTTCCATATTTGATCTCATATTTCACAGACAAAATGTAGATGTTATGAAAACATTGTGTAAATTTACCTTGCATAGTTAATGTATGGAACATAAGTGAATTTTGTGTTTAGACAAGGGGTCCATCCCCAAGATATCTCATCACTAATATCCAAACACTCAAAAATATGAAAAATTCCAGTCCTACAACACTCCTGGCCATAAACATTTCAGATAAGTAAAACTAAACCAGTACTCAGTATTATTTTCTACTTACAGTATTAATAAATATTCCTTTGATAATAACCATTTATAAAGAAATAGATATTAATTTTAGATATAATAACTGTAACAACATTGGTTCCATATATTGAGACAAAAACTAAAATTCAGGAGCAATTAGTATTTTGTATTTTTGTCATGCATTATATCAATTCTTAAATACTTCTCATTAAATTTTTCTCTGAAAAAATTATTTAATCTCAAAACCACTGAAGTCCATATTGTGAAGACTGGTCAAATAACTCTCCAAGAATATCAACGACAAAAGCCCTGATCTGTGGTATCTGCTGATTCCTGAGGTAAATACTCCCATCAGGTCCGATTTCAAGTTGACAATAGTTTAATCGTCCTATGAAATTCCTGGATAGTGGACCATAAGCTCTTGAAACTCACCAAGGATTTTACTAAATAAATTGGAAATCGAAGTATAAAAACACCATTTAGATTTCTGCCCTTCTTAGTCACATTTCTGCCTTGATTCCCTACCCTTTCAAAACTATGGGATGCCACAGTCCTAGTGTTTGGTGGGAACTGAGGGTCTCAGAGGAAAGGGAAGCTCTCTGATCTACAGTGACCCTGAGACAATTCTCAATCTAGTGCCTGCTGTCAGATAGCTCTGGCTTCATGCAACCCACCTCCTTCATGGCTGGAACTGTACAACATCTCAACCAGTTATTTCCAGCCTATGTCCCTGTGAAGGTGCGTGCCTCCATGCACAGAAATACCAGGCCTCACCTTCATTCCATGGCCTGGAGCTGCATACTGAACTATGCTCTGCCACCAACCGGGGCTGCTCTCAACTCTTGAGTATATATCTCAGTGTTCTGTTTCTACTTGCAGGGTCTAAATGAAAGATGGCTCCCTTTTCATCTGCACTTTGAGGGAAGCGTGAGCAGCACCTCTTGGCATTGGCAAGAATAAGGACACTGGCTAGATTGCCCATGATGTCACAGAGAAGGAGCCTAAGTCCTTTATAGCTAGTGTTGTTCCCAGAAGTCATGCCAAAAGAGGAGCAGAGAGAAGGTGAGGGTCCAGGCATTGTGTCTTCCTCATATTATGATACATGAGTCAATCCTATTCAAAGACGTGTAAGTGGTCACTATTGGGGTGTCAGTGACAGTCTTGTTATTGTTTATGGCATTCATACTTTTACCATCCAATCAGCATCCACTATGACATTCTACTCGGTTGCTCTGTCCTTTCTCTGTCTCCCATTCTAGTCTTCCCTCCTTACTTTTTCCTTATTTCTCCATCAGACCAAAGTAGGTGAATACTCAGGGTTTATTGTGTAAAGAACAAGGCCAAGATCATTAACCATACTGATGGTTGGACAGGGCAGTGTTTTATCTACTCCACGATTCTACCCAAAGGAATGCTGGAGCAGTCAGGTGCTGAGGATTTCAGGGGCTCACAGTTGCTTCCAACTCTCTGGTCAAAAGCAATGGATCCCTTGTATCCCTGAGACCAACGACAAAGATAAGGATTGCCTGGCCCAGCCATCTGGCCCCAGCATCTACCATTTAAATGACACTCAGTTTGGAAAAGTCACACACACCCCAGTTAGCAGACTTACAAAAGGGTCTTTCATTTTTATGAATGAAGGATAGAGAAAATGCATGGTCAGATTACCTGAGTAAGAAATACTAGTGCCACAAGAGAAACGGGCATGTTCTTCTATGCATCCAGAATTAGCAGGTTCAGATAAGTGAAGGTGGGAAAATATGCCCACGGGCATGTGAGATACAGGTGCAACCCCAATTCAACACATTAGGAAGTGGCAATTAATTCAGTGTCACTCCGACAAGGAGGTTCACCACATGTTGCAATGTTTCAGCTTCTGTGGGCTTTCCTGAGGAAGTACTGAGGCCCAGAAGTCCGTGTTTGTTCTACACTGAAGTTTGGGGTGACAGTCACAACCAGGATACTCTCTGGGCTGGTCACTGGGGACTTATGGCCAAGTCTTCTATGAGTCATCCTGAGGCAATGTTCCGTCATTCCCCTGGGGCTACCCAGTCACACCCATAAGGTTGCAAACATGGTGCTGAGCCTACTTCTTCCACAGTGGCAGGGCTGTAACATCCCAAGGGGCCCAACCCACCTCATCTGCTCAAGGTCACCCAGCAAGCTCTGGAGGGCTCCTTTGAGTGCTTAGGAAGCATCCACTTCCCTCCAGGAAAAACAGCAGGAGAACATAAGGGCCTGGCCGTTTTTGGAATTGAAATCTGGATAATCCAATTGAAACCTCAATGCCTGAGCAGAAGTAAACTGAAAATCAAATTAAGTCAGAAACACAAAGTCTGTCTTCCTAGCTATAAGACATCCTCATCTCAATCCTTGAATGGATAAAAATCACAGTGAGAAATTACTTCAGCATCCCCCTGTTAACAGACAGGAAAACTGGACACTCATGACTCAAATGTCTATTTGTGTGCCTGATTCAGAGAAAAGAACTGCCTTGTTCCATTCCTGGGTTTTTGTTGAAAAAAAAAATTCTGCGCGATCTGCCTTTTAATTACTTTGAAGTACTAACAAAATTTCTTCTCAGTTCAAACTCACAAGGTTATCATTAACTTCTAATTAGCTCCAAGGTCATCTTCAACTGCTTCCCAAACCCGAGTCACAGAGATGTTCCCGTGATGTGCGGAAAGCCACATAGTACGTGAGTGCTGAGCCTGGGCTCAAACTGCATGAAATTTTAGAAAACTCTGCCATTCAGAGTGAGATGTTTTTTGAAATCTGAGCACTAAGAACACTTAATGTGATGACAGGCCCAAGAGCCTCAATCAGTTTTCTAAGAATGAGTGAATTCCCTCAACCTCTGATGAAGAAGGGAGAAAAGAAAAGGATGGAAGTCTAATATTAAAAACAAAAGAATTAGAACAAACGTGTAGAATATTAATTATTAAACAAAACTTATCTTGGCTGAAAGAAAATCAAAATATAGGGACAGGCTAGGGATGAAATGAGATGAAGAGGCCATCAATCAACTCTCTATGTTGAGGAGAGACGGCATTCTCCACAGCTCTTCCTTTAATGACCATTTACTGTGTACTCTCTGTTCTGAGAGACAGCTCATAGTGTGTCATCTAACACACACCTCCCTCCATATGCCTTATTTCGTAATGAGAAGATGGGCAATAAGTAAATAGAAAACAGCCCTGAACACTGAGTGTTGCTGAAGGAAGAAGGGGAGTGAGAAGTCTGTGTTTATAAATAAAGACAGAAAGGTAGGGCAGGAGTGAGCTGTGTGGGGACAGATTGTTCCAGGGGGAGTAAACAGCCTTTGCAAAAGCCCAGAAGTGAAGGCATCTTTAGTAGGTTCAAAGATGGGAAGGCCAGAGAGCTGGAAATGGCAGAGGATGAGAGAGAGGTTAAAAAATCAAGCAGGAAAGGCAAAAATGGAAAGGCCTTTGGTGGAACAGGGCCCTGGATGTCATACAGGAAACGTTGGCTTTTGGCCTAACTAGTAGGAAGAACTCTTTCTCTGGTGCCTTCAACAAGTCACATGGATCTGGGTCTGGGCAAAGGCACCTCAGGAGTCCAACAGAGGTGACTTAGCCAGGATGCTGGGAGCATAGCGGTCAGAAAACTTGGGTGCAGAGTCTGGAGAAAGAACTGCTTATGTTGGTGACAGACTGTACTAGATGTAGGATACTAAAAATAAGTATAGGGTCAAATGTGGAGCTTAAACCACTTTTGGAATTGTGATCCTAGGCTTTCCTGAAGGCCTCTACCTAGGACCGCTGTTTCTTTCTTCCTGGATGTCTCACTCCAGGATCCAAAACACAGTAGGAAGGAAAGGAGAAATACATAAACAAAATAAAATGAAGTCTAAAGTCAGAGCGTGCCATAATCATGATGATGACTCGCTGGTCAACATCACTGAAAGCCCAGTTTCAGGAATCTGGCTAGCCAGAGTCATTTCGTTCATAGACTGAGGATTTGGCCCTAGCCTGTGAGAGGCCTTGGGTACCAAATCAGAGGGATAAATAGCATCTAGGTGACAAACCTCCAGAGAAAAACTGTAGAAGAAAGCACTAGACATCTGGAAATAGTGGAGAGGTGTCCCATTTAACGTGACTCCCAAATAGTCGCCTGGCCTGAGGATTGCGGAAGAGATGCATGGAAGTTGACATTAAGCACACAAGAACAGACATTGGGTGCAAAATATACCCTTATGTAACCACAAATTATGTAATTTCTTTGAGCTCTCATTTTCTTCCTCTTTAAAATGTGGGTGATAAGAGATAATATTGTCTAATTGACAGTGGTTAGCAAGACTAAATCAAACAATTTATATGAAGCAACAGACATTCGAATAATTGAGAGTGTTGTGGCTTGTCTCTGTCTCCTGTGTCCGTCTTGTGAAGAATCAATCAGGAGTTTATCTAAATCTCTCCTCAGCCTCCCTTCAGTCATGGACAGCCAGCCAAGGGTGAACGGTGGCTTTCAGACTTGCTGAGGTCCAGAGGAGAGATGTTTCCATGAAGAGAAAATGGTAAGCAGAAACCACAACACTACACTTTCCCCTTTTCTTCTTGCTGATACAGGATCTTCAACCCATTTCAGACTCCATGATTTCCAAGCTGGATTTAGACTCCCTTCAGAAGATTCTGTAAGATTCTACCTGAAAGAATTAGATGGCAATGCCCATCCCAGAGTGCTCCCTCGAGTGCACATAGCCCTCAACATCGAAGAGCCAAGAGGCAATGTTTTGCCCTTTCCTTCCCCACTCGGTGCTGAAAAAGAAAAACCTACCTCTGGGCTGCTGAAGATGGAAATGGGGGCATGGGAGTCAGAAAAGTCAGAAGAATGAGAGCAAAGGTAAAAACCAAAAGATGTTAATTCCTCGGGTGAAGAGTCACCACAATAAGCCTTCACGCTAAGAAGACCTAACTTTGTCCAAGAGATGGAAATACCATATTGCACATGATTACAAGCCGGACAGGATATTATCGTTTCCAGAAAAAGAGTGTGTATTCATCTTCCGGACTTGATGGAGCTGACAAATGCAATCAAAGCCTTTCTTTCTGAATTCTCTGAGGGAACTGTCAGGGGATCTGCAGTCCTGTTAGTGAGGCAAATCTGAACGTTTCCTTCTAACACGGGCATGTGGCCCCTGGTATGTGCAGCCTTGTCACTGTCTTTGTTTATTTTAGCCAATGCTGTCCTGTGATCCAACAGCACAACCTGCTTTCTAGGCATGCTTGGGGACTAAAATTCAAGAGTTAACAAAAAAGTCAAAGATTCTATGATTTCTGTGGCAGAACTCTTAGAAACAAGTACAGCATCACATGCCTCAACTTCAAAATCAAGATGATAATAATACCTTTTTTACCTTATTCACAGAGCTTTTTCCAAATCAATAGAAAAATGCACATAATCGTTTTTAGAAAATGTACACTGCTATACAGCTGTCATCAAATTGTCATAATTAATTATAAATAGTGTATAGAACACTCAGTAAACTAAGTGCCTTAAGTGGCTGGGATTCTACCATTTGCTGCCTGCAATATGCCTTTTCATTTGATTCTGTGTTAGAACTTAACCGCCTTTCTGATTTTTAACCACCTTCTCTTTCCATGAGAGTGAGATCACAATCAGGGGTTTTCAAATGCCTAGGGCCTTTTTATCCCTCCTTCACACCCACCTCAAGACCCCTTTCTAATTTGCTGGCCTCTAGAAGGAACTTTAAGTTAAAGCACTGGAGTCTAAAAATTCTATGTTAAGATCCACATGTGAGAGATAATGCATGGCCTTTGTCTTTCTGGGCCCAAGTTATCTCACTCATTACAATATTTCCATCAGTTCAGGTCATACTATGATTACATTTTTTTTCTTTTTACAACCCTTCACACTGACTTCAGTAGCAGCCATAGAGTGAACAACAGAAATGTTCTCTTACGAACAGTACGTTTTCCTCCTTCACAGCCTTCTCGCCAGAACTTGCTGAGGAAAATGAGGAGGTGAGAGAGAAAGGGTTGGCAAGGACTGAAAAATCATAAAAGTCCTACTGTTTGGTAAGTGGATTAAAAACAGAGTTGAAAGAGTTTATAGGGAGATACCCTGCATGAGTGGATAGCGCTGCCTTCAGAAGCCAAAGGTCAGTAAACTGTGCTGGAGGTGAGATATTGCTTTATGTATTAATAAGAGGGAGATCAGAGTCTGCCAAAACAAAACAGGTTACTCCCATTGATCTTGGTTGCCCATGAGAACTAGATGATAAGACCCTATTGCTGAAGAAACTACCTATTTGTTTGTTTGATATTGGGAGATCAAGTTAAAACTAAGTTGGAAGTTTCTTCTCTGCTAACTAGTTTTCACAGTGTGGGAAAGTTCATACTGCATAGGAGCAGATAAGAAGATCATCTACAGTCTTACTTGGCTGTAAGCCCTGTAAGTTGCAAACAGCTTTCCAGGTGAGATATGCCCACAAACACAAGGGTGGCATGACTGTTATTGGGTAGCCAACCTATTTATGGTCAGATTTTAAGCCCAGGGAGAATTAATACCTGGTACTGTAAACCTTGTCAAAACCATATTTGGGTAGATCACAGGCCCTAAAGGAGAATCTCTTATTACACTTTTGGTGTATGAATATGATGTCAAATTTCTTTCTAATTACTTGTATTTATAATGGAAGATTAGTGGGGGATCTCAACCTTGGTCTTGAATTGGGCAGAAACTCCTAATCTAGTGAAAGTGCTGAGTATAATAGAATGTTGAATACTCAGCCTTAAACTTGTCATTTTTATCACCCACTCTAAGGTTCCCAGAAGATTATGCATGAGGGAGGCAAACAAGACTTTAAATTGAGAATGGGAAGGGATGCAAAAGTTGTCTTCTGGACTATACCCATGTACTCACAGCAGCAATGACTAACTACACAAGACCTGTAAAAGACTGAGCCCATCAAAATCCCATCATAGAAGGGCAATGGACTCATACAATCGCAAACCTCTATGAGGATCAACAGGCAGTAAATGGTTCCTGTGGGAGGTAAAGTCACATTCCTCAGTAGTAACCACTGATAACTTTCTCTGGTCAAGTAAATAAGTCTCCACTCATGGTCATACAGCTAACTTAAATAAATGAAGGGGGCCCCAAACAAATAAAAAACATAGAAATAGAAGGACAACTTGCAGAAAGAAGATGAGTTGGGGTAAAGGTAAGAAGATAGGATAATAGAGACAGATTATGATCACAACATATGACATATACATGTAATAAAATTTTGAAAAACACATTTAGCATTTTTCAGAAGAAAAGTTGGTGTGGGACAGTTCTATATTCTGCCAATTATGTTTTAAATAAATGCTGATTGGACAGTAGCCAGGCCAAAAGTATAGGAGGGACAACCAGACAGAAAGTAAAGGCGGGTCAATGAGAAGAGGAGAATTCTGGGAAGGAGGAAGCCCATTCCTCCACAGTGTTGTCCAGACACTGAAGAAACAAGATGTGACCTGCCCTGTTGAAAAAGGTACTGAGCCACATGGCTAACATATACTAGAATAATGGGCTAACGTAAGTTTATAAGAGTTAACAAGAAGTCTTAGCTAATGGGCCAATGAGTATATAACTAATGTAACTTCTGTGTGATTTCTTTGGGACTTAGCGGCTATGGGAACTGGGCAAGACAGAAACCTTAACAAGCAGGCCCTCATGTTACAAAAAGTGTTTGGGAGCCAGGATAAGATCCTCAGGAGAGCGGGGGTTGGAAGTTATTTCAGCTTCTGCCATTTACCAGCTAGAAAGGGCATCTTGTGGGGAGGGATAGTGACATTGAATGACATGTCTCAAGAGGACTTTCTGCAATGAGGGAAGCACAGCAATTCCATGGTCTGCTTCAGAGGCGAGGAGGGGCTCTCAGCCCCCATCTAACCAGCTTTTTGGGCTCTTGTTTTTACATGGGTTGATCCCTCCTTCCAGGCCAACTGAAAGGTCCCCTGTAAAGTTTGATCAGCACTCTGTAGTTTGAATAATTCTGCATTCTGTTTTCTGCAGATGCAAGCAGAAAGGCTAAGTATTTACTAGTAATTGTTCCTCTGAAAACAGGTAAAGAAAGGGAGTGACCATTAACTGTTTCTGAGAAGTGTTAATGTCCAGAGAGCAAGAGGAAGAAGAAATTGATTGTTTTGAAACCAAGACAGGGAGCCTAGAGTTGGGAGGTAGGAAAGTGGTTTCAATTCTCAGACAGGAGTTAAACGTAGGACTGGGTCCCCATCACAGCAGGACTGGCTAAGTACTCCCTCCCTAGTGGATGGAGATATGGTTGAAGGTATCAGGTTGAGTACCAGAGATACTGCCAGCTTTCCTTCCAGGTGCCAGACAATGAGGAGAAACAGTCTAGGAAAACAGACTGCTGCTGTAGCCCCACACAGGCAGAAGGAGAGAGATGTGCAGGAGGCAATCAGGGCCTCCGGGAAGCTGTGAGGCCTTGCGGTGCATCTCTCAGCCAGGCTTCTCAGATGTCTTTGCAGACTCCAGATAATTAGGCCCAGCAGTTTCACTGTGAATAAAGTATTAATAGGCCTCCATTTGCAAAGGGGAAGGGAGTGGAACAAAATGAGCAAACCGGACAAGGATCAAAACAGCAATTAGAGAGCAGCCCTGGAAAAGAAGCCAATGAAGCACACATCGGGTCCCAGGTTGGAGTAACCAATCCCAAGCCTTTAAAAACAAACAAAGCTGCTTTGTTAGAGAACCAAAGTGATCATGAATCTATTAAAGACCCAGAAGCTGGGGATAGTAATAAGTTAGCTTTCCATATTTTCTTTTCCTCCCTCCTACCCCATCCTGCTGTCTCAATTAAAGCATACCTGAAATGTCTATTCTCTGAGCACCCTCGCTCTTCCTTGAGCCTTCACCAGACACCATGATCCCCAATCTTTCATGTTTGATCCACACACCTGTTTGCACTTTCTTAACTGTTTGCTCTAGAACCTTCCCATATATCTAAAGCTGGATTAGATGCCCTTCCAGATTGTAGTCTTTCATCTCATCCCAGTTCCTACCACACCACGTGGAAGTCATCGCCAAGTCCAGGATATAGAACCTTGTTTGGCACCTATTAGGATATCAAGAAGAATGTGTCAGTTGACTGACTGGAACATTTCTTGCCATTGGAAGCTTTCAACCTAAGGGGAAAGCCCACCTGATGTGTATACATGGTTGCAGAATGGGGATACATTGAGTCTAAGGAAAGCTAGAGAGCTTTACCATCTCACACCAGGACACTGTGGTTACTGCTACCACATGTTGTGATAGTGCTTTAGAGAAGAATCCTATCCAGTAGATGCTTTTGTGCTAGAGAGTTTCCTAAGGCTTTCAGGCAGGCAAGATGTCTAAATGGAAGCCTGCTTTTAAATTCTGTCTTAGAGATTTGAATGCCAATTTTTGAACAAATAAATGTCTTTCAGACACATCTATTGCGTTGTCTATTGGGAAGAGAGAACTATGATTGGGCACCTTAGGCAGATAAATAGTTGATTGTTTCCCCAGGGAGACTGTTTGTTATAACAGAAAGGACTTTGTAGGCAGTAAAATGTGATATGTTAGAAAGAGCACATGTTTTGGGATTAAAATGACCTTGGCATCCATCCCAGCTCCGCAATTTGCTAGCGGTATGATTTGGACCACTTTCAGTCACTCTGAGATCCACTCCAAGTTTTGCTACAGAGGTATATATTTTAATATTATAATACACACTTGAGCCTCAGTAATTGTTATCAATGATCCCATAAATCTAGATTATGAAGAAAAAAGACATGAAGCAAGGCTGGATACTGAGAAATGAAAAGGGTCAGCTGGAGGAGGGATAAGAGAGAGTGATAGGGGATGAACAGAATCAAAGGATATTACATGCATGGAAAAATGTTTTGCCGAAACACATTGTTGTATACAGATAATAAACACCAATTCAAAAATTAAATATTATTCCACATCACACCTCTTTCTGGCTGTGCACTCCTGATCACATTGGTAATTCTGTCTAGATCAAGTTTCCTCATTTACAGGGAGACAAGCCAACTCTCCTTGGATCCTGAATGTGAGGACAAAATGATCTTGAATTGAACATTCCTAATTTAGTGCCTGCAGGGTAAGAGGCACTCAGAAAAATGAGTGGTTATCATTTATTTGTTGTGCTAATTATTGTGACATTTTACTGAACAATTGTTCTGTTCCGACCATGGTGGAAGGGTTTGGATTTTCATCCTGTTGCCCTCTCTCATCAATCCAATAGTTTCTGATGACCTGAGCCTCCTTGAACATCAATGTGTCAATAACAGTCATGACATTTCTTTCCTTGACTCCATTTCCCCCTGGCCCTAGAAAGGGTTCCCAATAGCCACTTAGGCCCTGAACACAGAGCCCTGGATGGTCACACTAGAGTTGAGGGTTTTTTTTTTTCTAAAGCCTCTGACTCAACCACCTTGAAATTAATTTAGAAGTACAATCACGAGACAATTGAATAAAACCCTTCTCATTTCATCACCTGATAGAAGGCTGTCGAAATTCAGGGGCCTTTAGAAGCAGCTGAAAGGTACATCTTCCTAAACATTCAGATCTTGCTCATAACTACAGAGGATATTAGGTTGTTAACATAAAATTTGGTCTATTCAGGTTTCCGTGTCTCCTTTAAGGAGCAAGCTGATTTCCTTTTTAGATCCACATATATTAAAGTTCACAATTAATTTAGATAACACCATGTGAGCTGATAGTAAAATGTCTAGCAATTAAATAATGAATGCTAGGGAACCACAGTCATCAGAGATATCAGAATACACCTTTATTATAATGATGTAAAATCAGTGTGTTTTCATATGATTTAATTATAGATTGACAGGAAAAAGTGCAGAACCATAGATTAACAATTTTAGGTAACGCATATATTAGAGACTCTGTTTCCAAAACTATGATTAATATTGAGCAAGCTAAATTCATCATTGGATAAAGGAGCATTTGCAGATTTCGAATGTAATAACTCAGTATGAATAAAGATAGAAGAGCTATGAGGGTGATAGGAGCAGATAATCTCTCCCATGACGTGGAATAAAATGAAATCGCTAGGTAACACAGGCCTTTCTCCAAAGGCAGGTTTTACTTCATCATTTTTATATTCATAGAGAAAAATGCTGGGTGTAAGGGCTAGTATCCAGTATATCCAGCTGTGCTTGTGCCTTTGCACAAGTTTAGAAGCTACCTCTGCATTGTGTGGTCTGGAAAGCAGGTAGCCCAGTGTGATGCCTTCTTCTCCACCCAGACAGTACCCATGTGACCCTTACACCCAGCAATGATTTCTGGGTTCCTCACTTGGAAAGATTCCATCTTGCTCATGTACATGGCCTTTGCAATAATTACACAAAACATAGAGTAAATGAGCTGATCCCATCCCAGACCTGGATTCTTTGGGTGCCTTAAAAATAACTGTGTTCTATGGAGAACAATTGCATGGGACCCCCAGCAAAGAAGGGGAACTGGCTTGGAAGAACCTCGGAGCAGCAGAGAGCTTTCTGGCACAGGAAGATGAACTATCTACCTTGTAACGCCACCACTAATATGCTTAAAGTTCCCACATCACACCCCATCAAAGCATGTCCTAGGAACTCAAGGCAGGAGGGACATGCAAGCATGAACTGAAGTAGAAGCCAAGAGGGAGTGCTGCTTACTTACTTGCTCCACATGACTTGCTCTGCTTGCTTTCTTAACGCCCAAGACCACCCAGGCAGCAACACCCACAATGACCTGGGTCTGCTCATATTGATCACTAATCAAGAAAATGTCTCAGAGGCTGGTCCACATGCCAGTCTTGCAGTTTCTCAAATAAGGTGTACTCTTCCTAAAAGCCTCTAGCTTGTATCAAGTCAACCGAGGTCTAGAAAGCACATTGATCACCACTGAATTTCTCTTACAGTTACTTTTTACCTATTTCAGGGAATGGCAGGAAAAAAAAAAACTATCATTCATAACCAAGACCACATAGTACAGAATGCTTGGTTTCCACACCAGAATTAGAAGATATTGTTAACATGCACCAAGAGCACCAGGCCATCTCCCAGCTAGACGAATACTGTTGATAAGGCACTTTTCCTTAAAAACGAGAACATTCTGGCATTTGCCAAAGGGGAAAGTGTTGTACAGAGTCTGAGGAAAGCTCAGCATCCCTTTATGGAAAGGTGTTAGCGATAATGACAGGGCAGAAGGAGAACAGCTCCAGGAGGCGTGATTTCAGGTTTTCTTATCATAGCTAGGTAGCTATGAGGTATCCCTTAAATCTAACAGAGTGCAGGGTAGAGGAGTTGATCCTGGGAACTCCTTCATGGAGGCCACTCAGCCAGTTCTCGTCTCTCTGCTCACTGTCTTTTGCCTTCAGAGGGGAGTAAGAATGGTAGCTAAGACAGGAAGAATAGATTTGTTGTTTAAATTTGTGGTTCATTTCAGTGATTTTTACTCGGCTGATCAATTGATTGGCTTATTGATGAAAAGATCAGAGAGCGAAGGTACTGTTCCCATTAGCCTCTGGTGGCATGAAAGCACTGCACAGCACTGCTCTCAGTGTTCTCTCCATGTGGCACATTCCATACGTGTTAGCAAGATGGGGAATCACACCAAGAGGGAGCGGAAAAATATTACACAGTTGCGGAACAGAAAAGAACTTCTTCTGCTCATCTAGAAAATGAGAAGGATGCACAAATGATCCCTCTAGTGTCTTGCAGGCCCGAAACACTGTATTTCTTTGATTGCTGAGGGCACGCTGGGGAGAGCTTCAGGAAAGACACTAACTACAGAGATACAGTTTTAGCTTTCATTTAAAATAGATGTGCTGGTACCTGCTCCTTCTTTCCCATGTGTTCATTCCCGGAATGACTTCGTCTTCAATCCAACATGGAGTTCCTATGACTGAAATATTTAACACATTGCAAACAGCTCATTTTAATCTTTTATATTTCAACACTAACTCAGAAACTCTCAGGCAGTCAGGAAAGGGAAAGAAAACTTTCTTCCAAATAAGTGGTTCATGTTACGCCTAATATATTTGTCACTAGTGTGACCCAACCCAAGACCAGTGGGGTGCATAGGCATGAGATTACATAATGAGAACTATGGATCACCTGCTGTCGTCACTACCAGGTTACCAACTTTCCAAGGGTGCCATTTGCTCTGAGATTAAAACCCTCCAATCTGTATGGGAGGGGATCTGCAGAAAATTTAAATGGAGCTGAAGCAACAGGATGTTCTACAGGAGGTGAAACATCCCATCCTGGAAGAAAGATCCATAAATATAGGAAGCAAACAATCCAAAGGCTTCAGGAAGCCCCTGAAACTGATGAGATTCAATAGGCTCCTCCCTCCCTAAGCACACATAAGTTATAAGCACTGCTCAGAGAGAGATTTTGAGACAAGCTGAGCTGTCTAGAAAAGGCTTAGACTAGTCAAGTGACTGGAAGAAGTAAAGACCAGCTGAATTGCCCTAAAAAGCAGAGACCAGTTGAAGTACCTAAAAGAAGCAGAAATCAACGGAGCCATCTGAGACAGTTTTTAATCCTTTGCGCTCCCTGCAGGCTGTTCAGTGAACTTCAAGTTTTCAGCTCTCACAAGCTGTCAGCCATGCTGGGGTGGGCTTTGGTGGTACAGCTGTCTTTGAGTCATTTCTGCTGCTGTAGTTAACCCCTCACTTATGTTCCTTTACGCCCAGTAGAGCTCAATACTTCAACAAGCAGAATGTAGGTGGTATCCTTACTTCAATCTGGTGTAGGTCCAATATCTAGGATGAGTAGATTTTTGTTTATGCCTCCTCAGGAATAACGTCAGACATAAACAAGGAGACATAAAAGACTCAAAATGATTGCAGAAATAGTAGCTCAAGGGAAGAGGTGACTGAAATCAAATCTGCTATCCTAGCTAATATCTGTGTATAAAATCCTAAAATGCTCTTGATGTAGATACACTTGGCATTTGCCTGAGGCTGATAAGGAAAGATAGGCACACTAGCTGACCTAACACAGTAGGAAGAGATCAACCTTTGTGGCAAGAATGCCCCAATTCACCATTACTGCATGCATGACTTCAAATGAGCCATACATAGTTCCACATTTCTATCTATAAAACAATGGGATGGAAATGCCTGTTACAAAACACTTTCATAGACACCAGGAAGGATAACAAATGCAGTTCCACATCCTTTAACCTGGCACAACATGACCCATCAATGATCAGCTTTACGGATCATTTGCAAAAATTTTAGATATATGCAAATCATTCTCCTCAGTTCTTTCAACATGGAGGGCATGTATAGACAATGTGGGTTGCCAGGGACTAAATCCATGGCCTTGTAAATATTTGGTAATGACTACCATCAAAGTGTAACCTAGACCACAGTGTGTACCTTTACCCAAGGTTGCTGAAATTGCATGGATATAAACTGAACATGTGAAGGGCAATGAGATTTAAACATATTGAGGAATAAGCTGGGCACAGAAGCACATACCTGTAATCCCAGTACTCCAGAAATACAAGAAATGCTGCCAGTTCAAGACCAGACTAAGATCCATAGCAAAACCCTATCTCAAAAACAACCAAACCAACCAAACAAATATTAAGGATCAAAATTTTAGTAGAATTAAATGGAAAGCAGTGTAGATGTCATCATAGTCATCAATAATGATACCACTTAGATCCCATTTGATAAGTTTACTCTCTGTGGGGCACTGCGTAAAAGCACTTCTCATTTCTTGACTCCCTGAACACATAAACTCTATCAGAAGTACATAATGTTGGCCCCATGTACCAAAGAAGAAACCAAAGCTTTGGAGTTCCCTAGGAGAACTGATACTCTTACCCAATCTGTGGATATGCATCAAAAAGTACTATCCTTATGGAAGAGGCACCAGAACTGTACATGTAGGAATATGTACAAATGGTGCTGAACTTAAATGGACCACTCAATCATGTGCTAATCACCCTAGAAGCCACTATGCTTAGTGTGAGGGTTATGATGATGTAAGCCCACAGTCCTTACATCTTAGCTGCTCAGCGTCTAACACCCAGTTACAAACTTAGCATCCTTACCCATAGGAGATGAATCCCAAGAGCCACAGTGAGTGACTGACTGGAGCACTGGAACTGTGGGTGTTACCAAACACTTTGTTTACTATGTTTCCTCAGCTTCTACTCAGTTACAATGAAACTCATACATAAGTCACAGAAAGAGATTAACAACATAAAATCAAATAATTCTAGCAATATACTACATAAAAGTAATGAAGGTTGTGTGTGTGTGTTTGCTCTTCTCTCTCTCTTTCTTATCTTTTAAAAGAAGTAATTTATGGTTTACCTGTGGCACATCTGAGTTCCCAGTATTTATATTGGACTTTGGGGGTACTATTCAATGAATGCTATTTTATCACATGCACTGTGGTACCCAATAGTCTGCCTTATAACCTAGCTGGTGATCTCAGGACTGGTGAGAGACAGATAGAAGAGGATAACTCACGTTCATGGCAGGACAAGACAAAGAAGGCAAAGATTTTAACACACTGCTCAGAACTATTTGCAATTTTAAGATATGGGTACCTTTATTTCTGGAATTTCCATATATTATTTTGGACTGTAGTTGATGCTAGGTAGGTAAAACTACAGATAGAGGGGAAGAATTCCAAGGCAATTATCTTTGGGGTACACATCTCCTCCACCTATCCATAGTATTGCAGAGTCTTAAGGCAGAAGCTCTGTGAGACAGAGCAGTTCCTGAGCAGAGAGAAGATACTTCATCTAGAGTCACCACCTTTGGCCAACAGCCTCAAGACACATAGCCTCTTACGGGAGCCTCACATCGCTTGGCTCTTATAATGCTTATCATGATAGTGAGTATTAACAAGTTGTGAGTTAAAGAGGGCTTTTTAAATCACTTGTAGGACATTGGAGCTGAAAAAAAGAAGTAAGAGATGAATGTCTTTTGTTCATAGAATAGACACATACACACATATACACACACAAAATCTAACAGCCCAGAACACCATGAAAATTGCAGTTACTTACTACCAGACAGTGTAGTAAAAGGTTAGTGACTAAATAAAACTGGTCACAATGAGATCCACACAACATTCTATTATGGAGCACATACATCAGGGCAGAGATTTAATACACAGGTGTCTACTATGAAGCAGTATTCCTTCCCCGGAAATTACATTTTGGGCCTGCCTGTCTCCTGTGGTCACATGAAAGGCACAATGATTCTCTCTCTGTCAGACCTGGACAGTGATGCTCTGGGTGGAATTTGAGTTTCAAGAAAGGGAGATAAGTAGATGGAAGAGAAGGCCCGAGGTGGCTGCTGAGCCAGGCCTGAGCACAACTATTTCATAGTGAGAACACAGCCTTCTGCTGCTATACTCACAGACATTCTTAAATGTGTTCCCCTCCTCAGCTTCAGTGTTAAAGACCTTTGTCCTTGGAAAAACCATTTGATAAAGTCTCCAAGCACAAAAGGAAGGCTGTGGACCCAGAGAAGCCATAATTCTAGAAAAGAAAGTATCAGTAGGGATCGAAGAATGTTATCATTCCTACTTTTTGGAAAATTAAGAGTCTGCCTATGAATCAAAATGTCCATTTGCTCTTAATGAGATGACAGTCTAGAACACTAGGCCTGCTGCAGAGAGAGAGACAAACTTCTTGCTGGCCTTAGATAACTCAAGAGTTCTGTGTTTAATCTCAGAAGGCTGCAGGAGTTTCAAGAAGGCTGACAGGGAAGACGCAGAAGTAGCCCAATGCAAGGGAGCTGAGGCATCAAAGCTTCTGAAGGCACACAACCATCTGATTGCTCTCATTCCACCCAGCATAAGAAAATAGATACAAACCAGCACCATCCTCAGTCATACCAGTGAGTGATAGGCAGGGATCAAAGGCATCTGAAGAGCAAAATGGAAAGAGGGGAGGAGGTTCCCTGAGCACTGAAGGTGACAAACACAGCCAGCATGTGCAAACATGAATTCTGAAGAGTAAATAGAGGCTGTGGTATCAACTCATATACACCAATTCCCATTTAGCCCCCACCTGCCAAGTTTCCACTACCTTATGAAGCCTCCAGTGAAAGATCCACATGGTTAGACTACAAGTCTCCTATGTTCATTCTCTTACGGAATCTGAGTTCAAGAGACTGGAGTACCTTTTTTTCATTGAAACTTTTGCTTTCAAACTTAGTCAGTAAGGACTTTGAATAGTTGGCCATTGTGATTTTTAAGTCAGAAACTCTAAGAGGTGTGGTGTACCCACTTCTCAATGGTGAACTATCCTTTCTTTGAAAGGGAACCACCAAACTCCTGGAGCCTTCACGGCATTTGAAACATGGCTGGTTTTAGGAGTAATGGTGTCGCTGCTCCATCAGCACCTGCAGGCTCCTTCCATGAGAGAAAGCCTCTTAAGTGCGAGCAGTTTCAAGGCTGTGGGTAAGCCCTGCAGATGTTCACGTTGAATCATTGCTGCTTTGAACTCTGTGTTGAGTCTCTCAAAGGCAAACATCGGGAAGCGTTAATGTGATTTTAGCTATTGTAATGCAGTGCTCAAATATGTGAAATATGGCAAAAGTGTACCCACATCTGCATGACTCCATTTTATCTACTGCTCTACTTGCATCTGTGTTTAGCACTAAATAAAGCACAACTTTCTTTACCCACATCTATCACCTACATAGGCAAAGCCCTGACTGGTGGGAGTCCCAAGAATCCTTCATTCATCACTTGTTATGAGCCCATCTGTATCCCTTTCCAAAAGGAATGCAGGTTATCCCTTGACACCTCTGACTGTCAGCTCATTAGGCCCTAGAGTCCTGGCAGACTGTACCTGCTGGCTAAGGAATGACTCAGATTTTCTGTGAAACCTTAAGAGCTGGAGATGTGGCTCCCTTATAGAGCCCCCGTCCATCACCTCTGAGACTGTGCCTCAGTACCAAACACTATAAAACAACAAAATAACTGAAGAGAGAAGAGGAAAGAAACGTCCTCACTGGATGGTTCAGAGATGCCCAGCTTTGGTCATGCTTGATTTTTCTCTAGAATGGTGACACTATAAACTCCATTATTTAGCTTGGTGTGGCAGAGGAGACTTTTAATCCTGACACTCAGGAGTTCTGGGCCACTCTGAGTGACAGAGGAGGATCCTATCATAAAAATAAAGCCATAAATCTAGACCTGTGTAATGACTAAGTGGGTAAAAATGTTTACAACCAAGCCTGACAGGAGAGAACCAACTCCCACAGTGGCCGGACCTCCACATAAACGATGTGGCTTCTGCACACACAAATACCCATTGCCACACAAAAGTAAGCAAGCAAATAAATAAATACATATATATTTTTTAAAAGGGCCAGTGATCTGGCTCAGTGGGTTAAGATTCCTGCCTCCAGGTCTAATGGCCTGAGTTCAAGCTCCAGGAGCCATGGATGGAAGGACAGTGAAGCGACTCACGGAGATTATTCTCTGACTTTTACACATGTAACTACCCCACCCCCAGACAAATACATGTAATTTAAAAAGTCTACCATCAATGAAGACTTGATTTAAGCCGAGTGCTTAAACTAACAGTAGAGTGCAGTGTTCAGGTAACAGTGAGTCAGAAAGCTTTTAAAAAGCATTAGTCAAGGGTTGGGAATGGCTATCGCTCAGGGGAAATCAGGTCCCTTTGGAGTTATTAGTCTCATTAATAGAAGAATTTACAAATGGGATCAAATGAGGTAATTTTGTTAATTTTATTCAAGCTTTAAAGAAAAACCCCTGAGTAGTCAAGCTGTAAACCTCAGCAGCTTCCTAGAGCCAAAGAGATTGAAATAGCCCAGCTGAACCCACCTTCCAGGGGCAGTACCTTAGTCAAAGAGATTGAAATAAACCAGGTAAGCCCACCTTCCAGAGGCAGTACCTTAGTCAAAGAGACTGAAATAAACCAGGTAAGCCCACCTTCTAGGGGTAATATCCTAGCCAAAAAGATTGTAATCACCCAGGTGAGCTCACTTTTCGGGGGTAGTATCCTAGCCAAAGAGATTGAAATAGCCCAGATGAGCCCACCTTCCAGGGATAGTTCCTTAGTCAAAGAGATAGAAATAAACAAGGTAAGCCTACCTTCCAGAGGCAGTACCTTAGTCAAAGAGATTGCAATAACCTTGGTTAGCCCACCTTCCAGGGGTAGTTACCCTAGCCAAAGAGACTGAAATAAACCAGGCCTGAGAATCAGTTCTCTTGACCAGGAGGATTTACTCTAACATCTTGATAACCAGCACAACAAACAAAAGGAGTCAGTTTTCACTCAAACCTTCTTTTCTTTTCTTTTTCTTAGATTTTTCTATTTCAGTTGATATAAAAGATGAGGGAACAGACTTGCCCCATTGGCACTCACTGTCCATGATTTTATTAATCTGTCTCTGGATATTTATATTTACTCATAGCAAACCTGGGTCTCTTCACCTTAGCTCACGTGATGGCTGTGATTTTAGAGGCCTTAAGAGCCTGTTTGAGTTAAGTCCATAGTTAGCCATGCAATTGCACTGCATCCTGCCTTGTGCATTGTGCATCCTGACCTGTCCTGCCAAGGGACTGAATGCTGGTAACTGCTCCGTAAATACCACGGGCTTTCAAAGGCTTCCTAGCATTGTACTCACGTGGGAAGTATGGCTTCCTCAAAATGCACATACTCCTTACATAACCTGGTTTATGCTGTAATGGAAATGTCCAGACTTTGGTTTTACAGAGTAGGCAAATGGTTGTGAGGTGCAGTGGGAATCAGGTGGAAGAACTATCATTGTTGATATGACAGGACACTGGTGTCCTCCTTAGCACCATTGACCCCATTTTCCTAACACACCACACATTCAGTGTGCTGAGGGCTTCAGCGTGGACTGTCCCCACCTCACAGCTCCGCATTTCACCACAGTCCAAGAGAAGGTTATCACTACCCATCTTGCTAGGACTGTGATGATGTGGCTGTGCATGCCGAGCCCACCAGAGAGGTAACAGCTTGAACGAAAGGCCCAAAGGTGAACATATTGCCTTTCTCTGCTGGGCTCTTAAAAATATATGAGCTGCAGGCTGATCTGCTCCTCACCATGCTCCTAGCTCTGGCACAGGTTGTTTGGCAAATAATTTTTCACCAACAGAAGGAGGGCATGGTGTGCATAACAGCTGCTGTAATCCACCCTTTCTGGACACCATGTCATATTAAACTACACCCTCTGAGATATTGCCTTCTATCTTCTTCGGCTGCTCAGTGCGGTGAATACATCACTCCATGAGAAGTTCAGGTTGCCCGCATCCTCGATTAGAGATGACAAGATTGAAAACAAAATGGGAGAGGAATCACCAGAGAGTAAATAATGGCCAAAGACTTGAAGGAGGATTTATCTGAAGATTCAATGTAGGAATGACTCCCCGATAATCAGAAAGAGTTTCTACCGTATACAACTCATGGCGCCTAGAAAAATAAGTCTCTCTGTTGCAGGAAATATCTGGTGAGTGGCAATTATGGTATTTAAAAATTCACCCAGATATGCCAATGTTGTTATGAACATACCTACTAATAGAAGATTGGTGGAGCCTTCTATATCCCAAAGTAGAACGCTGAGAAAAACATCCTGACCATGGCTACTCAACATGCTTTCAAATGAATGGGTAGAGAAATAAAAGGAGTGTATAAACCAGGAAACACCAGGCAGTGAGAGCTCTGTGGGTTTCTGGTCTCAGCTCAGCCCTCACAGGGTGAGTTTTCCCACTGTTCTGGGGACTGTCCCGCTGAGTCCCTGCAATTCTTGTACACCCCTTCCTCCTTTCTCTGCTTCCCACTCAAACTAACCCAGGGCCTGTTAAGAGCAGACCCTTACCCCTGCCACATGTCCCTCTTCCCTTTCATCTCTGTTCCATATAGATTTATAGCTTCTCTCAATTTCTTCAGTTTTCCACTCTATTTCCTTGTGGCAGTGCTGGGGGTAAACCCAGAGCCACAAACATAGTAGGCAAAAGCCCCTTACTGAACCACCTGCAAATTTACCTTTTCTGTACTTCTACCAATTAGATACTAGACTGAGATTTTCTTTACAATGAAAGCAGAAATGGAAAAAGATTCACATCCATTTTCCTTCATTTTTCTTTTAAAAGTCCCCTTGAGAGAGTATCTTATGTATAGGCTGTCCATTCCTTAATCCCCAGCACACCAGCACTGGAAAGTATTCTGTCTTCTTTGCTCTGTCCCTAGTTATCAAAGACAAAGTCCCTTTCTTTCTCATCACTTCCCAGACCTTTGAAATGCCTGGAACATTGAATACCTTAAAAAAAATGTCCTCCTCCCATGACACCAGTGCCGTTAGACCACTCCCATCTAACTTCTCTGAAAGTCTTTTCCTTCACCCACCCCTCTGCCCCGGTAATTTTGGCAATTGCTCAGGGCTTTTGAAGTACTTTGTTCATTTCCATAGCCTTCTTATTCCTTTTATGCAGAAGACTTTCATGCGCCTCAAGTTTCAGATGTACATCCAACTTTAGAGTTTATAGTCAGTGGTATAAATTTGGACAGAGATGAGGAGGCAGATGTAGACATAAACAGCTATCCCATAGGACATTTAAACAAATTTACTCCTTTAGCCACAAATTTTTCTTCAGGCTTACATTTATTGCTAAGTGCTCCAGAGTCCCCAGGCCCAGCCACTCAGATTCTCCCCCCTTGTTTTTCCTTTGCTCCTTTCTATTTCTGAACTAGTCTGCACTGGCAGATAACTGTAAGTTCTGGCCATCTCCCTCTTGCTCACCAGCACTCTCCTAACTCAGGCCTGCACAGATGCAATCAGCCTGCTACTCTGGTCAACCGGCCTCGTGATCTTAACAGTCTGTGTTTGCTAAAGAGAAAAGCAAAGAAAATGTGCTGGATGAGTTGATAGCCTCACGTTTTGTAACAAGTAAATCACCATTTGCTCTTTCAGGTATAAAAATTGCAAAAGTCAAATGTTTTATGTATTCTTTAGATTTCTGTCTTGATTTAGGCATTTGGGTTACTTTTAGATGAAGTTATAAGATCACACAGAAAAGATAAATGTGGCTATCTAATTGAGCTTGGATGAGAGTTAACTTCTATATCTCTAAAATACTTCCTTTTGACTTAAGCAGGGATGGATGGGTGGCTGAGGGTTGGGGGTAGATAAGTAACAGGGTGGTTCCTTTTGAGTGCCTTCCTTTCAGATCCAAGTATACATACATCCAAATATGTTTCCATTGTCAAGATCTTCCATCTCCAATGCATTTACTTTATTTCTTCCTATTAGGAGCTGTAGTAAGAGGAGCGGCAGGGCTACGTCCCCAGCACCCTGGCCGCCTGGCTAGCTTATGCCCCGAAATAACAACACACAAATTGTAATCATTTAAACACTGCCTGGCCCATTAGCTTTAGCCCTTAACCCATTTCTAATCATCTATGTAGTACCATGAGGTGCACTTACCAGGAAGATTCTAGCCTACGTCCATCCTGGGTCGGAGTTTGTTGCGTCTGCCTCAGAGAGCAGAGCTATCACGTCTACCAGGGAGAGCCGAGCATGGCGTCTCTCAGCTCACTTCCTCTTCCTCCCAGCATTCTGTTCTGTTTACTCCTCCCACCTATGTTTTGACCTATCAGGGCCAAGCAGTTTCTTTATTGCTTAACCAATGAAATCAACAGATTGATATATGACACTCCCACATCAAGGAGTCCTTCAGGTATTGTTGTCTTCATTTTGTAGATGAGAAGAATGAACTGAGAGAGAGCAACTGCTTCTGATTATATTACAGAAGTAAGATTTACGCATCCAACCTAACTTTGGGTTAAAGGTTATTTCTGGACTGCCACAGTTGCTCTCTTAAATTCTCTAAGCCTATAGATGTGGTCTCTGAGGCTGGAGCTCTATAAGGAAGTCCAGAATATGTGACCCTGATTTCCACGTCCCACATGAATGCATGCTTCCATCTAGGATAAAGAACCTTCTCTTTATGCTTGAGTATCAGGCCTGGGTCAGTGGGCACAGAGAGCACCAAAACCCAGGACTGCAGCCTGAAGCCTGGAGATCAGTTTCTATCTTTGGGGATGCTATGAATCCCAGCACAGAGAACAGGAAATGAAAGGCATATGCAAGGACTAAGAGGTTTTATTGTTTTTATCTTTGCCCTTTAAAAAATAAAAGTGCTTCACAAATTTATTCCTTCAGAGATGTGTAAGGATAAGAATGACTATCAATAAAATAATTTTATAACTATAGAGAATGTCTATTTGATTCACTTTCCTCAATGATAACTAGAACCCATCTTCCCACTCTGTTATGTTGGGAGGGGTCTGCAGCCTCTTGCTGAAATATGCATGTGCTCCTGTGTTCTCGCATGGCCACAGGAAGGCCACAGGAAGGGCACAGGAAGGGCACAGGAAGGGCACAGGAAGGGCACAGGAAGGGCATTGAGCCAGGAGGCTACAATCCTGGTTGTGTGTTTCATTTTGGGGATATTTGGTAGCTCAGTTTTTGCTCCAGACAGAGCAAATTGTCTAATTTAACACCAAAAGCAATCAACATCTAATGTCCTGTTTATCCCACTGTGCTTGCCCTCTATATACGGCTGCTAGTCAGGGGAGAGAAGTAAAAAGGGTGATTTACACTTCTTTTCCAGATCCTTTACAGGAGCTCCAAGAAGGCCATATTGTCTCCATTTTATACTTGAGAAAATCGAGGCATACAGTCTTTCAGTAAGCCTCCCACTTTCTCTTGCCCAGTAAACAGTAAAAACCCAACCAACCAAGTGCTCAAGTCTGAGGCATGCACATTAAGCCCGTGAATTAAAGGTATTGCTATGGCTTAAACCTTGGTGGTTTCACAGTTAGGGTCTTGTTTTCCAGACCTTGGGGCTCCTGGAAGCCAGGGCTGCAGGAGAGACAGGAGTGAGGACCTTGGTGCTTCCAAACCCCTGATTCCAGACACTTGCTATTCAGTCAAGTGAATAGCCGTGTTTGTTAACTGTGTTCACGTAGAAAGGGACAAAGGGCTCAATCTCTCTATCTCTCAAGTGGTCATGTTAAAGTTAGGTGAGACCGGGGCACGGATGCTCTCAAAGCAGTCTCTTTTTTAAATCCAAATTTGTGTTAGAAAATGCCTGGTGCTGTCGCAAGAGCACAGAGGGGCGGCCAGGCCTGGGTGCTGCGCTCTCCCAAGCAACCATGGGCAGCTCAGCACAAATGGACATGCAAGCCAACATTAATTTCCTGTCTTCCATCTGAGGGCTCCTGATAAGCAGTTGTCTGGCTAAGCATCCAAGACAGAATCAGGCTTGGTCTTAGCAGACTCGCCACGCGGTTCCTCACAGCCACAGCTTTTCCCTCCAGCTCTGGTCGCCCAGAGCACAGGACACCTCCTGAAACCATTTTCAAACAGAAGTCCCCCTCTTCCCACCTCAGTCCTGCTCCTGACAGCTCTGGGCATCTCTGCCAGCCCTAGCCACACACCTCAGCAGAGATTCTCAATACATTATTGAAAAATGTCTTCCCACAGCAGGCAGAGAAATGAAATTCCCCCCATTTCAATTATTTTTCCATTCTCAGGCATAGAAATGAAAACCAACTCTGCTTATAATGAAGGAAAGCTAAATTTGGGGAAATTTAGTTTTCACTCAAAACTTAATCGGAAAGCTTAAGGTATTTGTGTAAATATGGATACACAATGAGCTGACTGCTTAGGAGGGAACCATCCCATAGGCTCATTACCTGGGCCTCTCCCTCCCATCCTTCCATCCAGGTTTTGTTTTTTAAAAAAAATTGAAAAGGCAACAGGGCTGAACAGGACTGGAATAAGAATTGGGCTCCAAGAGAAGACTATGCACCAGCCTTGACAGCTGAGTTGTGCGCATGTTCTTAATGAGTTTATGTTCATTGGGCAAAAGAGTGGCACCCTTCTAGATTTACATATGAAGCTCTCCTTTTTATTGTATCTTTCCATTACTTAAACCTTGTAAATAAATCTTTTTTATCAGCTTGTCCTTTTCCCCTCTCTAGAAATAGCAAGTTCAGAACTTTGCATAATTTTAAAGTATCCATTGCCGTGGAAGAAAGCAAACTTCAGATGCTATAGTGGCTAACAGGGGAAGGGGGAGAAACAGTTGAGCAGGAATAGATCAGAATTACCATTCCCTCATGGGAAGCAGCAGGAAGCTGATTTGAATGGACTTAATAGAGCCCCTGCCACCTTAGCTAAAACACCCCTTGCTCTTAAGGACCATTTTATTAGCATAGCCTACTAGGATCCTCCCTTAAATCTGAAGACACAATTTAATCCTTAAACTCGTATGCATATCTGTAGAGGTACCCTGTACACATGTTCTGCCAACTGTCAGTTATTAATATACCATGTCTGAATGACTGCATCATTGTGCCTTGCAGTGACCAAAATCCCCTTCAGAAAAGGGAGGGGTGCCGTTGAGGTAGGAACCCTGAATGCAGGTGTGAAACAGTCACGTGAAAGCAATCAAACAAAAGCAGCAAGCCAAGGGCAGAGCAGTTAGAAGACCAGCAAGCACCTAGGTGACCAGCAATCTACCCTCGAGATTTATTTTATCTACATTATAATATACTAGCACAGTAAGATCTCAGGGATGTAGTAACTCAAGCCAACTGCAAAATGGTGCGTGCATGATGTTCCCAAATGAGACTGCCTCATATAACTCTGCACTGTGTTCATTTGAAAGCTGAAACTAACTCGTAAATCATGGTTCTTATCCACTAGAGAAGCTGGCTCAAGCTTTACAGCTAAAGGTGGTCTAGAAAAGAGCTACAAACAATTTTCTATACAAGAGAACCCTCACTGTGACCGGGACTGTCTTGAAGACTCTGGTCAACACTGAGAGCCACCTATAATTCTAAAGACAATTTAGAGCCTTTAAAATAGGGGAAAGACCTGCTTAGAAGAAACCATATATGAATATTGTGTAGTTACCACCCCAACCAGAACTCCATTCGGTCATGAAACCAAATGGCTTCGCTCTTTAGCATGGTGAAAAGGAGATGGTGGAGTCCTTGAGGTAGACCTCAACACAGGAGATTGACTAGAGTCCTCAGTACCAAAGTCCCATTTTGCTAGTGGGCCCAGTTAGCAGTGGTCCTACAAAGTAGCCCGCACTGTTTGAAATCCTTTTCTGACCTAGGTTCAGTTCTACACAGCCACATGCATTGGGGAAGCCATTACTCTTGGCCTTCTCTTGTGCTATCTGAAGTGGAGAGCAAGGCATGATATTCTTCTAGTCCTCTTTATCTCCAGTATCCAGAAGTTCAGCCCAAAGAACCTTCTCCCCTTCCTACTATTCGGCATCAACCAGGTTCTTCTGTCAAAATGAGTATCACTGGAAATATTGATGGAAGAGGTCAATATATTGTGCTATTCTGAGAACAGTGTGCTCTTACTTTGTGGGAAATATGCTTTGTGCTGACATACAGCAAGCAGTGAGGGCAGGCAAGGGAGGGATCCAGCATGACCTGCCATTGTGTCCTGGTCTTTCAGTTGCTGGGTATGACTTGGCCCAGGAGGCATGAGGATGGCCCCTCTTCTCAGAGGCTCATTGGCTTTGTCCACCACACATGGCCCCATGTCACAAGAATAAAGGCAGACCTTGAGAACAGACACTGAAAGTGTCGGGTGCAAAAGAGGTGTGTGGAAGATGTCATGAGATGTTTCAGGAGCAGTTGGATGTTTATAGTATAAATAAGCCCAGAGGTACCCAACCTTGAAGATGACCTACATTGGTAGTGAAGAGGGCAAGGTGAATGGAGGAAGAAAGGAACAGGAGAAAAAAAGTGTTCAGACAATCAGGACAGAGGGAATCTTTCTAAAAAATGGAAGTTTGGTCTTGTTTGTTTAAATATAATGTCCTTTACTACAAGCTGTGTGCAAGAAACAGAACACACACATATGAATGAGGAAAGGAAGCCTCCAATAGGAAAAGGTCTTCCCACTTGGATCTAAACATGCCAAGGGACAGATTTTGGATTGGTTATGCTTTATAATGTCTCAGTTAGGTCATGCTGTAAAGAGACACCATGACCTCAGCAACTCTTATAAAAAAAATATTTAATTAGGGCTGGGTTATAGTATCAGATATCTACTTCATTATCATCATGGCAGCATGCAGGCAGACATGGTGCTGGAGAAGGACCTGAGAGAGCTACATCTTGATCCACAGCCAACAGAAAGTGAGCTGCCACTGGGCATTGTTTGAGCATATATGAGACTTCAAAATCCACCTCACAGTGACACGCTTCCTCCAACAAGTCCATTCCTACTAATAATGCCACTCCCTATGGGTCAAGCATCCAAACACATGAGACTTTGGGAGCCAAACCTATTCTAATCACCACATATGGCAATAGCAAAACTCTGAGTCTAGCTTTCATCTTATGTGAAATGAAGATAGTAATATGATTCTATGAAAGGGTATGGATTTTTTAAGTGTGAGCACTGGACCAAAGTCAGTGAGCCTCTCAATAGAAGTACCATCCTCATCTCTGTATCTATATAATCATTATAGCCACCATCTGATATAAATGAGATAGCACTACATAATGAAAGGTTGTAAACCTGGGTCCTCTCTCAAGAGCTTGTCATATATGGGTGGGAAATAGTTAAATATAACATTTCTAATTCGATAAGCAGAGACATAGACAAAGAGGGTCAGAGTACAAGGAGCTAGGCAATTTGTTCTTCTAGCCAGAACAACAGGAAACTTCACCAGAAAGGAAAGCAGAAAGTTCCAGATGTCTAAGAAATGAAAGTGTGATTGGAATTGGAGAGGTGAGTCAAGCAAGGTGTATCTCCTTCTCTCTCTCTCTCTCTCTCTCTCTCTCTCTCTCTCTCTCTGGTTCTTCTGACTGAGCATAGAGTATGTGAGCAGGAGGCATGGGACATAAGCTAGAAACTGACCTATGCAGGAAGCATCATGAGTGCTGATGTAAGGTATTTGGGTGTTCTCTGACATGGGCCATATTGCACCTCAACATCTGTTTCAACCCTGAAGTGAGCTTAAAAATGCCACTCATCTGGCTGTGTGGAATATAAATCAGAGTGAAGCAGCTCAAGGAGACTTTCACATGCAGAGTCTTTGCCACCTGGTGTGCATTAGTGGTTGTGATCTGCGAAAGTCCTTCATGGGATGTGTCAGAATCAAGGCTGGAGTGAGGCTGATGACGGTGAAAATGGTCATAGCAAAGAAGCCACGTTTAGCTGCTAAGAAAGAGAAAGCTAGAGGACTCAATGCCGAGATTCCCCTTAAATAGAATCCATTTGGAATACACTCGTTAATGTAGCTCCATTCGCTTAATTATTTTAAAACTATTAATAACCTCAAAGAAATTTGTCTCCAGTTACCAAATGATTTAGTGCCGTTAGGAATGTGTATGGGAGTTTGTTCTTTTGTAAGATGTCTTAATATATTTAAATGCACTGACTTGTTGAGTTTCCCACTTGCCCATTCTGAAAGTATAAAGAATCTTCCCTGATAAAAACTGACTGACTCTATGGGGAAATAGGAACACACATCATATGCAAAAATCAGTTCAAAAGACAACTGATAACTCACAATAATGGAGCAGATGACACACAAAATGTGTGCTTGTCAAAGACATGGATTATAAAGTTGCTTTGAAACTTGAACGTGCATAAAGAAATGGGATTGAAAACCAGCCCACAAATCACAATCCCAGAGAACATAGACAACAGTGGGGACCCTAAGAGACACATACATAGATCTAATCTACATGGGAAGTAGAAAAAGACAAGATCTCTTGAGTAAATTGGGAGCATCGGGACCTTGGGAGAGTGTTGAAGGGTAGGAGGAGAGGAAAGAGGGAGAGCAGAGAAAAATGAAGAGCTCAATAAAAATCAATTTACAAAAGAAATGGGGTTGAGAGGAATCAGCAAGAAAGGAAGACAGAAGAGGTTCCCCCCAAAAAAGAGGGGGGTCAGGAATTAAAGAAAGGAAACATTCTGGCCTGGGAAGGGGAGGTGGCTACCTTTGCCATGTCTAGCCCCTGGGTTCTAAGCTGCATCTCCAAATGCACTAAAGAACTTAAGAGCACTGAAAATGTGACCAGATACAATGTGCACGTGACCTCCCTTGAATCATTCCTAATATTGTGTTGTTCATAAATCAACTGATGTAGTGTGTTCAATTGGAGGACCAGTGGTTAATCCTGGCCTCGTTTCTCCTTCATTTGTGGTATAATTCTCTAACTCATCAATCAAATTACAGCCTGCCCAGCTGCCCTTCTGTTCACCTTGAGGGGGTTGGAAAAATAGGTGTATTTATAAGTGAAGTGAACCCGAAGCCCTGTGAAAGAAAAGAATAATTTTAATTTTAGAAGGTCTACATAAAGCCTTTCTGGATAATGCCGAATAAATAAAATCTCCATAAATAACCCAGTCTCTAATTATTTGTTAAGTTCCCATTTTGATTCAGGTACTGTGTAGAACTTTGGAAAATTCACAAGAAGTAAATCAGTCATAAAGAGCAAAAAAAAAAGTGATAATATCTTATTCATCTTTTTGACTCACAGGACCAGGAAGGAGACAGCCAGGGGTAGACTTAGAAAGGAAGACAGGGAGAAAGCAATATCTAACTTTTTGTTTTATACTATAGGCTAGAGGTATCCAACAAAACTATAGTATAAGCTATCTACCTCTTAAGATACATATTTTCAAAATCCTACTAGCAACATTTTCTAACATGAAAAATATAGAACTGGAGAGATGGCTCAGTAGTTAAGGGCACTGGCTCCTCTAGCAGAAGAACCAGGTTTGGTTTCCAGCAATCACATGTCAACTCACGCCATCTGTAACTCTAGCCTTAGGAGACTATATATCTTCTTCTGGCTCCTATGGGCACCAGACATGCACGTGGTGGGTATATATACATGTAGGCAAACACTCCTACATATGAAAATGAAAAATATAGCATCATAAATACTCTGGCTTAAAAAAAAGTATGTTATGTTGAAAAAATTTTCATTTCAACCTATGTACTAATTGCATTTCAAGTGCTTCAAAACCATGGGACACTGTGCCCACCAGATAGGTCAGAAAAGCTATGAACAGTGACTGGTTCTTTTCAGTGAAATATTCAGTAAAACTAATTAATTAACTGATAAAGCTTGGTGTGAAATTAGGTTCTTTGCCTATCAGTGGATCCACAAGGAGACCCTGAAGCCAACCTCTCCAGGACAGCAAGGAGAGAGCTATGGGGGAAAAGGGGGAGAGGGCCAGGGGGAAAAGGGGGAGAGGGCCAGTGTGAGAAACTGCAGGGAAGACATATCCTCAGTGTAATCCAAGTATGCATAGGAATGAACAGAGACTCAGGTTTCAGGAGGAAATTTTGGATCTTTAAGAGACTGGACCATCAGGGTTCAGAATTTTTATAAAGGGGCAAGGACTAAGGCGGGTCCCCATCACACTGGCTCTTTCTTGCCTTCTCTGTCTTACTGGGGCTAAGATGGTAGGGGCAGTCCTGCAATATGTTGACTTTGCATCCCAGCTGGTATGTTGGAAAGGGAGCAATGGGCTTTTTTTTTCTGGTTCAGCCACCACTCTGCACTTCCAGGAAGGACAAGGGCTGAATGTTCTGGAAAAGTCTTAGCATTTCAAGGAACATCAGTGACAAGCAAAGCAGTTTCTTATGGCAAATTTAAGAGTTAAAGGTGCTGTTCAGTGTTACAGGTTTTCGTTAGATATGTCATTCCATGTACTAAGAATGGTCTAAAACACACAGCGCTGAAAAGGTCTGAGCTGTTCCTAGCCTGTCTCTCTGTTACCTCTTGGCCTTTCTCAGTGTTTGCTTCCTGAAGACCAGAAAGGTTGTAATTGAACTGCCCCACTAGAAGACAGCTCCAGGTCAAGTGGCTGAGACCAATACCTATTCACTGAGAGAACTCCACAGAATATGAGACCATCCTCCTCTTACCAAAGCAACAGTTCTTTTCAAGGGCAGTGCTTTGTAAAAAAGAGGACTCTGTCTCTACCGTGAGCTGGGAGGAGGAATAAAGATGAGTGTCTACAGCCCAAGGAAGGGAGAAGGATTCTCATTAAGAAGGTTGCTGAACATTAAAGATATTGATACTTTTAAAACCTACCAATGTCCAGGCTCTGCCCCTATCAAATATGTCGGAATATCTTGTGCGTTGCTTCAAGTACCATTGTTTTCACTTGTTTGTGCATTTCTCAAATCATCCAGATGACTCCCATGGAATAGCCAGAGTTCATACAACAACTGCATTTGGAGTTTACATTCATGGAAATCCAGAGTATGTTTTCGTCTGATATTGTCACCGATTTCTCCTCAAACTCTTAAGAAAGTGAAGAAAGCAAGATGACGATAATATCCTTCTGATTCTGACCTCTACATGGCTCCATCTGCACATATGAACTCTTAGAAAAGGTAGCTACTGGAGATGCATGGTGCCTGAATGGAGGTCACTGCCATAAAGGCTAGGGCACGCCACCACAATCTAGATAAGAAATCATGGGGATCAGAATTATCCCAGGAGTAGGTGGCCTTGGCATCTGTTTTTGTGGAACATACAGAAGCTAATCGGTAAAGCTGATCCTGCTTGCTTGTTTGTGGAATACGATGTGTGCTAACAGAGGACACTTCCATGTAAGAAATAAGGCAAAGATGGTGCCCGCTAGTCCCTGTGAAATGGTCAAAAGACTTTTAAAAGAACATAGAACCAGCAGCAAGCTACAAAGAGAATTTCTCTAGCACTTTGGCTTCTAGAACATTTCCTTCCAGCTCTGCTGAGAACATTGCTCTCAATTAGTCCTCTTAGTCCTGTGACAAAGGCCTCCCTTGGCTTGACTTCTCCATGCCCCTGCGAATAAGCACTTAGTAAAACCTACTGAGGCACCCCGGAAGTTCTGTCTCCACAGGCGCACTCCCCTAGTCCCAAAGTTAATGTGTAGCACATTTGAGCCAGGCACCTAAGGCGGGATGGAAAGAGCCATCCCAGTATAGTGCCTCAAGTGCAGATATGGCTGCTTGAGATTCAGGTCACCTGTGACCTATGTTTGAGCCCCATAGTGACTCAGTGTACAGCAAATGAATGGATGATGATAATAATTCTAAGAAAGAAGAGCTACTTCACTCTGCCCTGAGTGGATCATCAGAAAGAAGAGGCTAGCTGGCCCCTTCAGAACACTCTGTAATGAAGGCAGCGCTAAGTACCGTAGCTGTGGGAGTAAACTGCTCCACGCCACGTCAGCTTTGGCAGTGAGTTGAGAATGCACCAGCAAATGTCACGGCAGCTACAAAGAGAAGAGGGGGAAACAAGAGAAAACCTCAAAATCAAGATACCCATTCCACAGAGGAAATGGACAGTGTGCTATGCCTGGTCTTTCAGAACTTTCTGGAAAAAAAAAATTTAAGGCAGCCTCCATTCCCACTTGGTGGATAAAGTACAGCAGAAGAAAGGCCCATTGAGCTATTCTGTGACTATCTGCAGGTCTCACTCATAAGGATATGAAGTAGCATCTTCGACTGTCTTTTTCTCCCGGGGAAAATGAAGTTACAGTAAGTCTCAGATCCACAAACCAGAGCAACCAGATAGCGTCTGAGATGTTCTGGTGGGTGCTATGAGCAGTGGGATTTCTAAGCATGGGCATATCCGAAGGTTTTAAACGCGGTTCGCTCAGATTGCATACAGCACCCACAGAGTTGGAGCCACATGTCTCTCAGTATGCAGAATACTAATTGAACACAAATTCTGCCTCTGCCACTTTCTAGCTGAGAAACCAAGAGGCAAGTTTAGGTTGTATTTTATATTCTTAATGTTGCTGTGGTTAGTCTTTTTGTTTGTTTGCTTGCTTGCTTGCTTTGAAAACGTCTCTGAGGATAGCTCCAAGCCTCTAAAATCTTAGTACCATGACACACTGGACATTTGGGGTTGAAGGAGAAAACGCACCATAAATAGGTGTCTGTACCATAGCTGTTCAGGAGTGCATGCTTCCTAGCATTGGGAGGCAATGTCTTAGTGCAGATCACAGGACTCCTACGGCCTGGCACCCAGACGTCTGTGGTCGGTGTGAACTGTAGCTTCATTCTGCTCCCTTGACAACAAATATGTTGCTAAAATGTGTTTCTACAGGACACAGCATCAAAGCTAGCATCCATATCCCCCTTCAAAAGTTGTGTGACAGGCCCTGAGGTGCCAGCGTGCTCCTCACTGCCTTTCTGCCTGCTTCCCCTACCTCCCTCTGGACTTTGAGCAAATAGTACAGTCACAGTGGCTTGAGTCATTTGGAAGGGCTTCTCACAGTAGCTCTGTAAGCCCTGTATTTATAGCAGCCACACTATCTAAGCACAAATTGGGGAACATTAATGAAATACCCAGCCTCAGGATTTTACTCTCCATTAGATTTCTAACATGTCCATCCACAGCGAAGTTCATGTGGTTCTTTTGAAGTATGCATGTACACAGGTACACACAAACATACACACACACACACATGCACAGCATGCATATGCACACCCATATGCATGCAGTACAACTATCTAACCTGTGATCAGCCTGCTTTAGAAGCCAGCTCACTCTGGATATGCGATCTGCAGTCTGGGAAGGCACAGTGGTAGATTACCCAAGAGAATGCTCTTATAGTTTTATAAACTATTTATTAGACCTGTCCTGGAGAACGACATCAATATGGCCGTCGGTGAAGCAGAGCAGAAGCTATAAAAATATCATCCATCCCAAACAAGCTTCATAATCAAACAAAGCCCCATACTGGCTGGGACAGGTTGTGTTCTGACACATAAGGACCCTTTCCATCTTTAAAAGAGACCATTAAAACACCAGAGTACTTTGGCTCACTGAAGTCTAAGTCAAAAGGGAGGGGGAGAGAGGAGAGCGCTCTTCTCCAAGAGTAATAATGCCCTTTCGGCATCGGGAAAAACTCGTTGCAACAGAGATGTGATATTGCTTTTCGAGTTGTGGCTTCTCAGTTTCTCCTAACATTCCGACAATCTCCTAGAGGTTCAGAATGTCTCCACCTCCTCCCCCTCGCTCCCCATCCCCACTTCTCAGAATCGCTTTCTCTTCAGTCCGCATATCCACAATACTCTGGTTGTGATTTATTCAGTATTATTTTTGGGGTCCCAAACCTCCCGAGTCAATAAGAAAATGGAATTTCATACATTTTCCAGAAGGAAAGTAGTAATAATAATAAAAACAACAGTAACCTGAATTAGAATGTCATCATCCCAGAGCTGAGCAGCAGTTTCCCAAGGCAAAGAAGAATAGAAAGTAGATTTACACACTGGTGGTCACTATGATTGACATTCTCAGCCAGTGCACCTCCAACCAACACCCCAAACATCCTAATAACATGCATTTGAGACATCCTTGCACTTAGACCTTATTGCACCTGCTGGCATGAGATAATATGTGGACTCATGGAAAATGAGGCTGCTTGAAAGAGTTTCAGGGCTACATAGGAAAGCTAAATCTCCACCACCTGGCACACAGCTTGTGGCTTCCCATCATGATGCCAAAATCCAAACGGCAGTTCACATTTGTACACGAGGAGGCTCTGCTCTGGACCATAGGCTAAGGGAGGAGGTCCCCGTGGCAAGGAAAGAGCAGAAAACAAGGGGAGACCAGGAAAGAGAGGCCTCAGGGAGTGGCTGTCCCCTCTCCTACATATCCGGTCATGGCTACTAATTTGCTATTTAGAGAAGTCTGAGGACACACTTGGTGGTGCAGGCCTATAATCTCAGCTCTCTGTGAAGCCGAAGCAAGTGGATTACAAGTTCAAGGACAGCCTCAGTAATTTAGCAAGACCTGTCTCAATATAAAATGTGATACAAGGGTCGGGGATTATAGTTCATCAGTGGAGATAGAACACTTTTTTTGTATTTTTTATTGATTTTTATTGAGCTCTACATTTTTCTCTGCTCCCCTCCCTGCCTCTTCCCTTCCCCCTTCAACCCTTCCCCAAGAACATTTCTTTTGCTTGTGTGAAATACTGGGTTCAATACTAAGAGCCAGTGGGAAAACAGAAGAAAGTCTAAGGCCATAGAAACACATAAGTTAATACACCACACCTAGATAGATGGCCCTACACCCAGTCAGGGAGACATTTTTCATGATCTTTAGATTGGCTTTGAAGTACCATAGAGGGAAAGAGATCAAGTGTTTGAAACCTTCACAAGCCCACACAGAGATAGACTCCCCGTTCCTCGCTATGCTCAGCTTCCTTGAGCGTTCCTTCCCCACACATTCCACCATGATTTCCATCTGCAGTCCTGGGGACAGGCACCCTCTGTTACAGAGAACAGTAGGGGACAGGGACAGGTACCATCTACAGTGATCATTTTATTTATTGACAGAATGCCTGTTTTTTCAGAGTCCTCAACCAAAAGCTGAGGGACTCCGTCCTCCAGGGGCCCTTAAGAAAAGTGGGTAAATTTCAGACTGAAGTTTTCATCATCAGCGTAAGCAGGGAGGTCACTCCTAGAGACCTGGGGCTCCGAATGCAATGGGAGCAAAAGTTGTCTACTGTGATAAACGACCAGATGCGTAGGATCACATCACAGTCGTGCATACAAGATGGAGAATCAAACAGACTACAAGCATAAGCAGAGCTCAGGCTGGGGACTGTGAGAGTGGGAGCTAAGCCAGTGGCCACTGTTAGTATGCTAGTTAAGTCATTTAAACTTGCTGGTTCTCATTAACCCCAAAGCTCAAAGCTGAGACACAACACCAGGCCCTAATCTTGAGGCATGGTTTTAAAAGAAGACTATGCCGTACATCAAGCAGCTGGGGTGTATCCAAAAGTTTAGACAAATCGGGTGGGGCGGGGCCAGTAGGCTGAAGGGGCTGATCTCATTGGGAGCTTAACCCTTACCAACCCAACCCTCCAATTTTTTTTTTTTTTTTTTGAATGAAAAAGCTCCAGATGGTTTATGAGGGAGAAAAGTATTGGTGCAAGTCTTTTACTTTGCAAATTCTCTCAGTAGCACAGCTGGATTCTGTATGTGAGAGGAGTTAGGGAAATCTCAGCAGGAGTTGCTAACAGTGAAAATGATATGATTTTTCGGGATGCGGTGGAGTAGCACTGGCCCTCCCTGAAAAAGCCATCACTGTGAGTCCATGTGGTCCCGTAGCTCGAGCCCACCGAGAGGGATTTTCATCAGTGACAGCAGCGTGAAGCAGAGCCGCGTGGAAGCAAATGGGCACGTACAGAAGCCGCGCACACACAGCTGCTCGGGAGCAATCAGGCCCACAGAATGAGCAGATGAAAACTCCCTGCTCCCCAAGGCTCCCAAGGCTTCTGGCTAGGAGCTGGGATGACAATGCTCCACCAAGGGAACCTCCCGCCATGCCTTTGATTATCCATCAGCATGAGCCACCGTTGTTCCCTCGGCTTCCTCCATGTTTTGAGCAGAAGCCCCACTTTATGATGGGTGAGCCACCCTGATCCATATCCACATCAGAAAAATTCTACTAAGTAACTCACAAGCTATGGCTGCCATGGCATATATCCATTGATACAACTAGATGTGAGTTGAGAGGGTGTCACCCCCAAATATAGTGAGGAGTTAATAAGAATAAAACATGGACCATAGAAGAAGATTCAAGCCTAACTTCTTCCACAGGAGGGATATTTTGACAGTTCCAAAGAGTAAAGCCATCTAGTTAGTAGCTAGCTTCAGCAACCTCTTAACTTGGTGGGCAAATGTTTCCTGAGAATCCATTCTTTTCTGGGAAAAACGTTAAAATTGCTTTTCTTGAATCCAGGGGTGAAAACAGGCACTGCCCGTTGGGGTTGGTCTGTTTTCAGTCTCAAGGAAGGCAAAAATTCCAGGTTCCACAGATCTGAACTTTAATAAGCGGGAAAGTGGATAGAGCCTGAAAGTACGGCAGCTGATAACGGCCCGTTTTAACATCTCCACTTTCAGAGTATAAGGAAATTGGAATCACACAGAAAAGATTACTAAGCATCTTCTATAGAAAACAACGCATTTTAAAGTACCCTGCTGGGTTATTCCATCCTGGCCCTTCATTGCCTTTGAGCTATTTTACTACTCTGGAAATTATATATAATTGATAGTCATGCAGAATAGTTCTAGTTTATGGGCATGGAAATAAACTTTGTGTGGTTAAGGTTTACTGTTTCTGAAACTCGCCCCCCCAACACACAGAAAAGGCCAGCTGCATGGCTACTTGTGAACACATATCAGCATCTTTTTGGATAGGAAGATTCTATTCTGTGCATTTACACTTCTTTGATTTATATTCGGAAACATATCATGTCGGCATACAGTTCTCATGAATAATAAACTAGGTAAAGTATTTAATATTCATTCATTTGTTATGAGTGTGAGAATCATGATTTTATTAACTATTAGCAACTGGTGGAAACAGATCTTCCAGCTGTTTTCCTAATAGAGACTAGAACCTAGCACATGCTCTCCTGGGATACAAAGAGTGTTTGGTGACTGATGGAGGATCAAGAAGAGCCTGCCTCCTCGGAAACAGGATGAAGAATTTCTTTTAGTCACACAGGGTTAGCATTTCAATCAATTCAACAGAAAGTAGAAATAATCAAAATACACTTTAGTGACATCTGCATTTTATACCGACTGAGGCCAGCAGTTAGCTGTTTGCTACAGTGCCTTATCTTATCTCGTTCCAAGTACAGATCCAACGATTGTCATCCAGGCCACGTTCAGCCTTCCCAACCACCCTGAGTTAAAAAAAAAAAAAATCCCCTTCAGGGGCTGTAGGTGAGATTCAGGACTCCAAAGCCTGCTCAACATTCCAATAAAGACTCAGATCCTGGAGTGGGAGGCACAGCTCTGCAGTAACCTTTATGGGACAATATCTCAATGTGCCAAGAGCTAAGCACACAAAGAAAATGTATAATATCAGGCCTCAGAATGTCAACGTCCATTGTTCCTCTGAACTTCTGACTTCAGGAAGCTCTTTAATTACTCACAAAAATACATACGTGATAGCTGTCATAATTACAATGTAATTTAACATTGATTGACTTTTCTCAATCCTAACCATTCAACCAATTTATACATTAAAATGTGTGTATATTTGAGACACTTCTATAAAAGGGGTGGAGGTTATTTGTGATGCCATTTGTGAAACCTGAATTCTTACAAATCATCCAGATGTTTTATAATGTTCACTTTAGCCAGTCAATTAACATAGAACACAAGAGAACCCACACAACAAGTTGGCATGCGGAGGTAAGAGCAGCCATTGTGCTCTGCCATTTAGGCTCAAGAGTTTCTCCTAATAGTATTGCTTACTGGGTTCTGGCATTCACACGTTTCTCCAAAATTGGATGCAAACTGCTCAGCCATAAGGAGCCATACCTTCATATCCCCATTGTATTGCTTGAGCCCAGAGAAGAACCAGAAGCCCTGGGACAGGAGAGATGATCAGTGGCCAAAGGTTTTCTTCCTGTCATACTGAAAACTCGGAGGCCTCTGGGCTTTCTTTTGAAGACACATTAAGCAAAAACCAAATATCACTTACCTAGGGAAAGACAAAGAAAAAGAAGGGGGAGAGATAAAGGAGAGTTAGAATTTCATCATAACCATATTAAGTCCACCAAGATGACTGATTTTGTGCATAGGATGTTTAATACAATTCTGCTTCCCCACAAGGTTCACCCAAGAGTTGAGTTTTGTGTAGTTCAGGGGCAGGTCAGGTGGAGAAATGACAAGTGTCGCAACAGCTACAGGTCCTGTCCGGTTGCCCATTTCCATTCTGTCCTGGAATTCTCACAGCTATGCACTCGACTGCTGCAACACGGGCCTCTTGAGGAGAAACTGGCTGGGGATTCAGTTATGTGCCAGGGAACGGGGGAAAAATGTGTACAGCCAGCTGCCTTAATGATTATGGAGGTTCTGTCGCTATGTGGTTCAGATGCTGCGAAGATTGAACTAATAAAAAGGAAATGAGAGAACTGTCATCACAGATTACATGGTATTTATTCCAAAATCTGTTCATTATAGAAATTTGCAAGACAAATGACTTTTCAGCCAGGAATGCCGGGTCCTTCCTCCTCCTGGTGTATACATGGTGTGTATGCAGTACCAGCTTGTCTAAAGAATGAGCTGATCTCTCTCTCTCTCTCCCTCTCTTCCTCCCTCACTTCCTCTCCCATTATGCCTACCTATAAATCCTAATATAGCTCCTAAAATACTCATTAGGTGGCCATCAGAAACAAGCAGAATTTGTTTCTTTCTATATATACTTTCCAAGTGACTCTAGGGAGCTGGCTCCTTGGATTCCAAGCAGCCTTGTCCTGGGCATGGAAAGGACATTAGCCCTTTTCCTGTCTGCATTCTCCTTCCAACAGTTTTTTTTTTTAATAAAAGTGGGGCTAATTCTTGTCATTAGTCAGCATTATTAACTAGCTAACCCAAATCACTCTTGAAGAATGGTAAATCTACATTCTCTCTCTCTCTCTCTCTCTCTCTCTCTCTCTCTCTCTCTCTCTCTCTCTCTCTCTTATACTTGCTCTCACTCTTACTTTCTCAAATCTTAGACATAACACAAAAAAGATCCAAGAAGAAAGATACTGAAGGAGAACAAGGAAAGAGAGGAAGAAATGAACAAATTAAGGCAGAGGAGACAGAAAAAGACAAAGGTAAAAAGATAAAAGTATCTGGATAGTGGGAGCAAATCCTTCAGTAAAATATGTCGTTGTATATGAGGGCACAGAGAAACGTCCACATAGAAACGTCCACTCAGAACTCCTGCTGATCCTTTGACTCCCCTACGGAAAAACATCTCAGCTGAGCAGAAGGTTTCAGCCCAATCACAACTCCTCTCGGTTTATATCACTGAACAGAAATGACACTGGTCAGAGGAGTAACTGTGTCACAGAAATGTGACTCCACAGGGAATCCCTCTCAGAGGAACATCTTCTGGTTACAACTTAACCCCTCCGAAGTGACGAATGGTGAACACCTGGCCTGTTCATCTCCAGAGAAGCACTTGGCATTTTGTTGTATCCCAGTAATTCTAATGACATCTTGGCTCTCTTCCCGGGAAATTCCAAGAGTCTGAAGCTTACCTGACATCTGTATCACATGTCTGACGACTTGTGTGATAACAAACGCTGCTGTAATAAGTGGTATAAAACACGCTCTGCACCAAAGCTTCAGAAAGGCCCTGACACCTCGGAAGGGGAGGCTGTCAGTGCTCACAAAAGTCTGCTGGTGCCTTAATGTAGCAGTCTCTGCTTGACTAGAGAAGGGATTCTCAGACCCCAAAAAAAGACAGAAAAGGAACTTGGGTAGTACCATGGAATGATCGTGTTTTTTGGAAGGTAATTATAGCCTTACTCAATTTATGACACATAATATACCTAATCCCCTCATAAATGCTTCCGATTCACCACCTAGCACTTCCTGATGCTGCTGGCCAAATAAATGGTAGCTATTTCTACCTGTGTGATGGCAAGGCCGTTAATTGTAACACTCCATGAAACTTAATTATGCAAAGCAGAGAGGCAACTCTGGAGCTATTAATCAGAGGTTTGATTCAGAAGTAATTTGTTGTTGGGACCCAAGGAGCTGTTCTCCTCGTTCCTTCCACTGTGATGCACTAATGGTTAATCCCCTGCTTTAATGGAAAGCTGCTGGGGTTGCAGCTAGAGCTTGGTGGTGACAAAGCCGCTTACGAAAGTCACCTTGCTTATTAAGAGGCAGATACTCAATTTCTTCTATATAAGTCACTTTTAATTACAGGAACAAGAATCTAATACCATTCGTAGAACATCAAGAAAAGCAACCAGTCACTTATTCCCTGTCTCCTTAAAGGTAGAATGGGAAACAATGGGCAGGTTATATAGAAAACTAGTGACTACGCCCTGAAACTCATGGGGGAAAATTCTCATCACCTCTATACACCTTCAGAGAGAATATTTGTAGCTTTCTAATGGTGTTGAGTTGAGTATTTGCTTCTAAATGAACCAACGGTGAAGTGATTAGAATGGTTCAGATGGCATTGAAGGAATTCCACATTCATTTGTGAGAGGAGGCATGATGGGAAGAGAGGTGGAGAAGCTGTGGTCGACTGTGTACATCAGCCTCTCTACCACCCCTGCTTCCATGGCTGCAGACCTGCGCAAGAGCCTCGGAGTCTTTAAACACTGAACACCACGCACGGTGCATCTCCTGGAAATTATACCTTGTGCTTGTTTTTGGAGACAGGGAGGCACACAGAGCATGGCCCTTGATTTCAATGAACTTGCATCTCATGGAAGCTGCAAAGCAATAGAATAAAAACAGAAGTACAGGGACACAGAGATCATCCTGGCAGGGCAGGGGAAGAAAGGTTTGGAAACAACACAGAAGCAGAGTAATAGAGAGTGATCAGGAGAAAAAAAAAAAAAAAAAACAGTGAGTCACGGAGACTGCAAGGGAACTGAATGAGAAACCAAAAGAGCTGCAGAGCAAACAGAGTCAGCACACATGGACTCAGCTTAAGAAAGAAAGCAGACCAAAGCCAGGCTGACTTGTCTAAGTCTCCCTGCTGCTGGCTGTATGGATGATGTTTGAAAGTCATCTCTTCTCCTTCCTCCTCCAACCCAGGGTCATGCAGTGCCTTTCCAAATCATACTTCCTGCCTACCTAAATTTGACCTTTTCTATAAAGATAAGATTTTTCTCAAGGTTGAGTGATTCCTGGTTCTTGCTCTGGGCAGTATCATTCATAATTTCATGAGGCACTAAAACACACTTGCTTCCAGATATGGTTTCTAAGAGTCTGTCCTTTCACTATTAGGGATACAGTAACCACTTTCAGTGAAGAGAGAGTGGAAGGCAGAATCAAGTCTTCCAAACATATAGGGCCCTGACCTCTAAATTGTACATATCACTTTGTTTAGACCTGGAAGAAGGTGGGAGGTCCTTGGACTCCCCACAGGGCAGGGAACCCGGTCTGCTCTTTGGGCTGATGAGAGAAGGGGAGTTGATTGGGAGAGGGGGAGGGATATGGGAGGCGGTGGTGAGGAAGAGACAGAAATCTTTAATAAATAAATAAATAATAAATTAAAATAAAATAAAGAAAAGAAAAGGGGTCTGTACGGATGTTATTAAATTAATGGTTTTGAAACAGAGAAACCTCGCTATATTATCTGAGTGGATAGTATATAGCATCACGAGTGGCCTGGTAGAGAGGAGAAGGCAGGGAATCAATGTGACAGGCAAGGGCAGGAATGACCCAAGCAAAAGTCAAGGATGACAGAGTCACCAGAAGATTAAATAAATAAGTAAATGCTTCCATGGTCCCAGCATGCAAGACTTGTTGACGTGTACATTTCAGTCAACATGAGAGTTTTGAGCCAATAGAAGCACCGTAGCTTCTTAGACCCTGATGCAGAGGTATAGCTCATGAGCATATGGACACTCTCTTGGTGCCTATCATGGGAGCACAATTATAATAGCTCCTCTGTCATCCTCAATTCTGTTCTAATCTGGTGGTAAAGTGTATAGTCACCTTAGATATGGGTGGTTTTTCCGTCTTTACAACACTTTCTATGGTCCCATTAACATTCAATAGACTGTAGGGTTTCTGAAGTAGAGGAGGAAAAGTGGCAGTCATTTGAAAAACGCTTTTCTTACAAGCTTTCTCACAAATGCTGGAAACAAGGAACTAATTTGCGTGGCTGAGGTAGAGAGAGAATCTGCTCAGACATATTTGTTGCTTCAAGATGAGCTTTTCAATCTGGCCTCACGCCAGAATTCCTGATCTGATGGTTGTCTTAAAATGAATAAAGAATTCAATACCAGATCATCTTTGAAGAAGTGGTAACCTGGAGAGCTTTTGGTGGGGGTGGGTAGGGAGACGCAGCCTACACGGTCAGTTACCTAATGATGACTATAAGCACTAGAGGTACTAAGAGAAGAGAGTCTATTGCGAGCAAGGGTAGCTTTAAATTCTTTCTATGGAAAAATACTGTGAACTGCAAATGATCTCTGTAGGATTTGCATCCGTACAGGGCAGCCGGGGATGAGCAGAGCTACTGCGAGCAGCAGGGGATAGCCAAAGCAACACATCCATCTTCCTCAGGAGCAGCTGCTAAATTCACTTTTAGGAATATGCCATCAGATTTCTGCACTCTCACAGAACTCAGAACACCTTCCTCTTAATTCCTTAGTCTAACATAAAACATTTCCCCCTCTCTCCATTCTTGTGAACAGAGCTGATTAGGTGGGATTCTCAGAGGGTGAAGCCATTTGATACTACACATTGTATTGTGATAGCAATTCATTTGAGCACACGTAATCAAGAAAGATCACCCCAAATGCTCTTTGTGCCGTTACTGCCTAACTAAAGGAATTTGGAAGTGTGGAATTTGATGGCATACTAAATTTTCTTTTTTATTCTAATATGTAAGAATTGTTCTGAAGCACAGTGTTTGCTCATGGGTTACTAAGCACTGTACCTGAACACTGAATATCTGAGAATGTTTTCGCTATAAAATATTTATGAGTAAATAAAGAGTGGAAGTAAGCAAAGTCTATAAAGAAGATACAACCCAAAATAAAATGCAGTGACATCTGTCTGGAGACAATGAAGTTAGCGCAAAAGAGAAGAAACATGAGGCCCTCTGGTATACAAAAAAAAAAAAAAAAAAACCAATAAAGAGACAGAAACCGGAGTTGGCATAAGGAGGGAGCATCACTTGGAAAGTATTTACGCATATGAAACCAATTTCCTTACCAGGAGGCAATCGTGCATCTGGCACAAGAGGAGAAAGTCTAACAGAAATGCGCCTTATCACAGGCTCTCCACCTTCATCCACTAGCTGCATAATAGAATGCAAATGCTAAGCTAGATGCCTCATGATTGCTGATTGCTGAGTCTGCTATTCATTGCGGTTGGTCTGTTGACGCCTTTGTGTTTCACTAAATAAAAGAACTAGGAAGTCTAGCAAGAAAAACAAAGCGCACCTGGATCCTATTAATAACTAGCAACACATGGAAGCTTAGAATCCTATGGGGAGTTGAATGAGACCTTTGGAAACTACGCTACCATACTTGTTCTTAGGTTGGCCTAGACTTATTATTGATGGAATGCCATTAGTCACTGATGTCAGCCATTTAGAAGTCATGACAAATTCTTGGTCAGAGAGCAGCTTGAAATGTGGAGAAGAAAATGTTGGAAAACATGTAGAAATAAAGGAAAGGATGTAGATATGACAGAACACAAGAAAAGTTGAAGAGAGCCATCAAACTCCAGTTTCCCATTCTAGCATGCTTTCCTGGTGCTATCTGTGTAATCAGGGTGTAAAGAAAGATGGACATAAGAGTCCATCAATGTCACACTGTTCTCAGATAGAAATTTAAACTATCAAGAGAGTTTCAGATAAGCTTATGTGTAACTGAACTGAAAACCAGTGATACATTTTAAGGTAGCTAATTGTAGTATACAAAACTGTTCGGCATTTAGAGACACTCATAAAAGTGATTACAGTATGCTACATTGCTAGATCTATGAGGGAAGTTAAATTCCACAACCAACATGTATAATGTGGATAGACTTCTACGTGGTGACAATATAGTGGAAAGATGTGAGTTCACTATGATCCAGCCTCTTGATGGCGAAGATAACAAGACACCCGGCTTCAGAATAATAACAAACAATACCTGTGAAGCCTATTTTCTGTCTCTTTTATTGCAAGAATACCAAAGAACTGACAGGCATCCAAGTGAACAGAACTCTGATCACATACTCACCATCATAGCAGACTGTGCTAAGCAGTTGACAACGGTCCCCTGACCTGGATCATTTACACATGTGGAATCATTCAGAGAGTAGTGATGTTAGTTCTAATTTCTGAATCTGGGCAACAGAACTGTCCACTTAACTAACCCATGCCAATACAAAGGTGAAGAAAGTGGATTCTCTAAGCATTTAGGTCAAATCAAAGAAAGGTCTAAAATATTTGAATACATAGTAGAATTGACTAAAAGACACATATGTTATGGAAAGTAAATTAATGTCCTACACCACGAAACATATACATTAACCGCTATTTCCTTTGCCCTTGCTAGCCTCTCCTAACTTGAAGGAAAGACCCTATTGCTGAGCATACAACACCCTTTGGAAAAATGGAGTTGGACCTGACGTGGAAGCCTTCTATCTTAGGACTAGTTCTCATAGGATCAGAGATGCTGTGCAAGATGCTAAGGGAGAACAGTAATCAGTAGTCCCACCCCACTGTGAAACCTACACACTACACCAATGACCTGCCCAGCACGGTATACTCAGTTATGTAAAAGTGGCACTTTCATCCTGGGGGAATCATGGTTGTTTAATTAGACCTAAGGCTCATGCAGTAGTAGGGTAGTGACGCCTGGCACGGTGAACCTAGCCTAGCCATCTGTATTGGAGAGGCCACAGGCTCAAGAGGAAAACATAATACTGCAATTTTCTTCAAGCAATATTTCTAACTGTATTCTAAATTCTTAACCTTATTCCTACAGGTAAGTATACATCTCATCTATCACCAAAGAGTCGTCGATGGATGCTGAGAGAGGGAGAATCGGTTTTCTCAAGAGATGAGCAACTTAAATTATCTAGTCTTAAATTATATGTGTATATAAGCAATACTGAAGGTTCTCAGTATGCCTTTCTCTCTTTCTCTCTCTCCCCTTTCCTCCCACTTTTTCTTCCCTCCACACAAAGGTGTGTATGTGTGTAACAATAATAATTAAGAGTGAAGTTATGAGTTTGAGAAAGGTTGGGGGACCTAAAAAGAGTTGGAGGTATGAGGGAGTGAAAATGATGTAAATGAGTACTCATATGAAATTCTAAAAACAACTAAAGTAAATAGAAATTAATCTCATACTACGTAAGTAGAACTGACAAAAAGAAAACAGTAACAGTCACTCATAGCGGCTTACTTCTCAAGCAGATTTGTTGGGACAGACCATAAGTTTACAAGGATCCACCCTCAGACCTGTCACCCACTAGGCAGACACCTCCTTAAGTCTCTGCAGCTCAGATGGAGAGAGAGGTCCTCTAAGCAGAGTGTGATAAGCAGACTGGTTCTTAACTCTGTCTTTTTTTTTCTTATTACAATAGTTCTTTCTTCCTGTTCCCATCAAAAGAGAAAAATGTCCTTTGTCTTAATACTGATCTCACAGGGTTGCTGTATTATCCAAGATAACAGACTGCAAGCACAAAGCACCACCACAGAGAGGCTTAATGATATTTAGTATCACATTATCCTCCGGACCACCCCCTGCACCTGTCTCCAAGGACCATCGCAACAAGATGAGGATGTCAACCTTGGGGAAGGAGGGCAGGCTCACAAATATCTTCAATGCATGGAGAAATAGGCAAAGCCCTGCAGGAGGTTGAGGAGTTTCCCCTTCATCGAAGAACGCAGAAAACTCCAAATGAAAACACATGAAGTACAGGGAGCTGACTGCGAGGATCACTTAAGGGTCTGGCCCATGGATGTGCAGTTACTTTAATTAAGTCAATAGTTGTAAGTGATTGCCTATTACAGACACGCTGATCTCTTCTCTAATCTTTCCTCGAAGGCCAGATTTCACCATTGCACATTTACATTTCCTGATGTATAGATTTCACTAAGGTTTCCCTGACCCCATATGCACACAGGTGTCTACTTCTTCTCTTTCCTGAATAATTGATATCCATGCATGTTTCCTGGGCATCCTGGGAAACTCCTTCCACGGCCTTCTCTGAGCAGCAGCCCTTTCCTATAGATCATGGGTAGTTCATCTTAGAATTACACAAGGGGAGCCGAGATCAATGGCAATGTGATTTACAGCAGCTCTTACCTACAGTTTGTGGAAATTACAAATAAATACGGGGTCAAATGACTCACCAATAATTTGACATTGGTAAATCTGGCTTATGTAGAAGTCTTAAATAATAAGGACCTTCACATAATCACTTTAACACTAAGCACCTTTGCATGCTGCCTAGAGAGCTTCTGGTGGCTAAGAAGGTGCTTCAAGTTAGATTAACAGATGTATGTCTCTCCCTCTGAAATATTTCCCTACTTGCTTAAGATGCTCAACATATCTGAGCTGTCCCAATTGATAGAATATAATATAAATATAAATATAAATATAAAATAGTATAACTCTTCATCACACTAAACCAGCATGGCTCATTTCTCTAACCCCAGAGTGGAAGCATCCAACTCTACTGGTCTTTGCATTTTGTTTTTGAGATGGGGGTCTCACTTTACTATCTAGGCTGCCATTGAACTTGTAATCCTTGTTTCTATGTCCTCTGGGTGCTGACAGTGTGGGCATGATCCACCATGTCTGGATCTAAATCCAAATGTCATTTTTTGCAGGTGGCAACCCATACAGATAAAACAAGTCTGTATTTCTGATTACCCTAGGAAAGCCAACAATACCACAGCACAGTAATTTAAAAGCAACTTCAATCTAATTGAAATAATAGTAATACAAAATATCAAAAAACATGATATCTTGATATGTAAACACTATTTTAAGAAAGTAATGCTGACACTCATTTTGCGTGGTGAATCGCATCTGCTGGAGCAACGTTGACCTTGATTTTCAAAGGAAAATGTCTTGTCCTGGTTTGTTATCAAATACAAATTTTTCAACGTGAGGAATTCACTAGCAGAGGCAGGTGTATAAACATGTGAGCTGCAGTCTTTGTTTTCTATAAAACTTACACCTGCTGTACAAGGATAAATTACAGAAAAATTCTAATATAATAAAGTATGGGCATGGGTTTTATGGGGTGAGTGAGTACATTCACCTCTTCGAAGTTCAGCAGCTAAGCAAGAGGAAAAGCAATAGATGGATAAAGGACCCACAAGCAAGAGCATTTAGTGATTAGATGCTGATCTATAATATACCCAAGAACAGTTTCTCTTCAGCCCAGTAAACACCTTCTACATCACAGTGAAGTGCTTCTTCTGACTTTATGTCTAATACAGACACTTACAGCTAGCTATATTATAGGCTGCTTTCTGATTGAAGGCTAGTAATGAGAGTACTATCTAAGTGAGTAATGGATGAGAGTGAGTAAGTTATGACATAGTTAAGGGACCCTCAAAGCTTGGTAATGACACAGATTCAGGGCCAGAAGAATTAGCATCTTTGTCCCTCTACTGTAGATGAGCTTCTCTTCACCCAGCTCTGCCATTCTTCTCTGTCTCCCACCTTTGATGTCAGAGCATCTCATAGCATTTATAAGTCCGTTTTGCAAGCAAAAAGTACATGGTGGTCAAAGAGAACATCAATTCAAATCTTTAGTTTGTCATGGAAACAATTGAAGTAGACTAGGTTGAGGTTTAAGCACCCCTTGTACCTCCCCTTCCCTGCCCATTGCTTTCAGTGATCTGCAGGTTTTTAGTGAGTGCTTTGCTATTCTTCCTGACTCAGGTCATGGTACAGTTTGGATCTTGAAAGACTCCCAAAGATTTGGAAGTTAAAGGCTGTGTCCCCAGTGTGAGATGGTTAGGGGTTATAAATTTTTTAAGACAGGAGGCCTCTCTTAGGGTCTTTAGGTCATTGGGTGTGAACTTGACGAGGATTTATGACCAGGGCTTCCCAGCTCTATTTGATCCTTGGCTACCCAGTGGAAAGTTATGCTCTATTATATAGTCATGCCATGATGTACTGTCCAAGCACAAGAACAAAGCATCAGGAGTGATCAGTCATAGATTGCAACCTTTAAAATGGTAAGCTAAAATATTTTTCCTCTTTGTAAGTTGTCTCACATATTTTATCACAGTGACAGGAAGCTTGAAGGTCAAATGCTTGAAGCTCTGTGGGCCTTCTATCAGTCCTGTCCAAACAAACACATGGTTTAAGGACAGTAGCTCCAGCTTGAGATTCAGATATAGTTATCAAGTGGCAGACGTGAACTCAAGCCTGTTGTAATTTCAATGTCTGAACTTCTGTCTTTATTATATTCCTAGTAACTAAAAGATCTGAAGGTTATGACCTTCATAGAAAGTGTATGTTCCTGCTCTCTCATGGATATATAATCTATCCGTGGTTTTTTTAATTGATTTTTATTGAGCTCTACATTTTTCTCTGCTCCCCTCCCTGCCTCACCCCTCCCCTTCAACCCTCTCCCAAGGTCCCCATGCTCCCAATTTATGTTTTTTTTAAATCTTGGTTTCAAGCACTTTTAAATTTTTCTGTCCTCAAGTAAAATTATCACTGATATGTGAGTTCCACAAAAGAGTCCCCCTTTTTATGACCCAAAATGTTTTACAGTATAAATTTAATTTAGGGGAAAAGTCAGAGACCTAATAAACATGTACAAGGGAAACCCAAACCAAAAAGACTCTCCAAACACTTCAGTTGTAAGTAATGGGCTTAATGAAAAGTCTGGAAAAATTTAAGCAGCACAAAAGTATAATCTGATTTTTGTTTTAGGTGACTCATCTTGAAAGGATTAAGAGTAACAAAAGCATGAGAACACATAACTCAGTGGTCAATCCAGCAGAAAAATGAAGGCTTAATTTTGATGTAGGCTATGAATAGAAGCAAAATAACCACACAAAAGTAATTCAACCATTTTTTCCTAATAGGAGCATACATTAGCATTCCTGGAATAACTTTGTTTTCATATTGGGATTAAAAAGTCAGTGCATACATTGCAGATAATGAGAGTCAAGATTTTTCGCTGTTGGGAAAGAAGGGAGACCAAGACAGTCTTTGAGATGCTGAGCTGAGTCAGAGGGACAGTGAGGACTCATGGAACTTTAAAGCAGACATATAGATGATAGAGGACTAAACAGGCAGATAGATAAATACAGCCATGTCTGACTATGAGTTTATAGGCATACGTACATCTCCTAACACATATCTCAGTGAGCTAAGAGGCCAGATGCTTATTCTACTATACCAGTGAGCACCCAGCACCAAGGTCTTACTCCTTGCTATCTTTCTTCCATCAAAGGAATTTTACAAGATCAGGGTGCAACTCAGTGGTAGAGCACTTGCCTAATCTGTGTGAGGCTCCGGGCTTGGACCCCAGTCAACAAAAAGAGATATTTACATACATGCATGCACACCCCCCCCCACACATTACAAGAGTCAGATCTTAAGAATTCTAAGTGACTTAGTGTAGAAAAACTTAAACAACAACAAAGGGGAAGTAGGCTGGCATAAGACTACCTTAATATCAACAAATATCTGAATACATAAATAAATACAGGAGGATATCAGTTGTCCATGAAAGAAAATTCTAGGGGAGAAAAAGAGTGGATAATGGAAGGGGGAAATAAGCCAATTGTTTCAAGTTCTTTCTCTATACATACAGGCACATTAACATAGAAAGACATGAAAGTAGAAAAGGGGCTTTAACATGGAAGATAGGAGACAAGTAGAGGGGTAGAGGAAGACATGGGAGGGTTATAGTGTCCAAATACTAGCAAGGCAAGTTGATAGACATACATGAAAATATAATGAAGCAATCTACTCTTTTAAATGCTTAGCAAAATATTAATTAAAAAAATGATTCCAGTCAACAATGTAAAAAGAATGAGAGAAGCTAAAATCACTCTCAGGAGCCTGCAGTAATTGCTGCAGGCAAGAATCACTGATCAATACTAACCTAATGGGCATCATTTTGAACAAAAACAGGAAACGCTTCTCCCCTGCCCCAAATGTTTGCAAAGGGGAAAAGCAAGTTTTCAGAGAATTCTGGAAGATACAACATTCACCAAAAGATGAGGGATAATAATGCCACTGAGTGACACATGCCATTATCATAAAGCAGCTGCTGCTATCAACTACAAGGCACATAGCCTCGGTGGTATTTCCCATTAACTTATAATCTCATACCGATCATGAGAAAATACCAGTCATAGCCACATGGTGGGGAGCCATACGAAACAATGAACCGATATTATTTGCAAGTGTCAAGGTCAGAAAAGGCAAAAACTGTCACAGATTGTAGACGACTAAGAAAATGTGAGTGACAACTAGATGCAGAATGGCATCATGCATTTGATGTGGGGACAGACAACAGACAAGGGATGAAATTAGAGAAATCTGATATGTTATGTGGATTTGTTAATATCCTTATACAATATTTCGTTTCATAAGTGTGCTAATTCTCCAGGGGTGGACATGAAGAGAAATGTAGTACTCCAAGGGGTCTCAAATTTACTCCAAAAATAAAACCATAGGCGGTGGGAGAGGAGCCGGAGAGAGGAGAGGAGGAAGGCTACATCTAGTAGAGGAATGATAGGCAAGGTGTCCCCAGTGGCTGAGAGGGGGACACAGGGTGAGTGCTGTCTACCAATGTGGTGAGATGAGGTAGGTTAGCACTGGAGGGCAGTGCTAATACTGTGTGGGACGTGCCGAGCCCGAGGTGCTGCTGGAACATACAGATGGACATGCAAATTAGACAGTTTGATCAATGAGCACAGAGTCAGCGGAGAGATGGAAAATGAAATATACACCACGAAGCAGTCAGCATAGAGAAATCTGCTAGACACTGGGAGACTGCTACAGTCCCCGAACACCAGCCATCTGAAGAGGGAGCAGGCTGACGTAACAATGTCACAGCTCAGATTTAGCTCTCCTTCACGTGTCTCTTACTGTAGGACTTCTGGGGAGCAGGGAATAGGACTTTTTCATTTTTATGTCCTTGCCTCTTTACATCCTGTCTGGCAAAACAACAACAAACAAACAAAAGCCAAACCTTGTGAGTGCACAGATGTTCATTTAACAAACATTTGAGTGCACAGGTCTGTGAAGGAAAAGGCTTATTGAACTGGTTATCAGAAATATGTGAAGTTTAAATCTTGCACTGGGTAGTTTTGTGACAACTTGACACAAGCTAGAGTCACTTTGGAAGAGCACAATTCAGCTTATAAATAGCTCTCGCTAGGGGTGCCCTGTGGGCAAGACAAGACAGTACTGCATTCTTCACAGATGACTGGTGGGGAGTGCCACCCCTCTTCTGATGGTCCTGGGTTCTATAAAAAAAAAAAGTAAGCTGAGAAAGCCATGATGAGCAAGCCAGTAAGCAGCACCGAATTATGACTTCTACATCCCTTCCTGCCTTTAGTTCCTGCCACGACTTCCCTCAGTGATGAACTATTGCTGGGACATGTAGGTTGAAACCCTTTCCTCTCGAAGATACTTTTGGTCTATCACAGCACTAGAAACCCTAACTAAGACAAATTTCTATGTATATGTTACTCTTTTAGTCCACCATATTTGAAAACCAAATTTCGTTTAAAAGATAATTTTTAATCTAAGTAATCGGGACAAATGGATACTTTAAATCCACTTAAACTTCATGGTATAACCAACAGCTATATCTGACTCATTTACATCCCTGGCCACTTCTAAAGGAATAGGGAAAATATCAACAATCACACCCCCCCCCAAAAAAGGCAAAAGAAAAGAATAGGAAATTATAGGAAATGCTTTACTTAGTCTTCTCTGTTGCCTTTCCGGTTAGAAGAGGAGGCTATGTAGTTGTTCACTCCCACAGTCCTCACTCAACCCTTAGACACACTTCTTCCTAGGGCAGCACCACTGTCAAATGTCAATCTTCATCCTGAACTCCAGGCACAAAGAGAACTCAGAGAAATCCACTCTTTATACCTTCCAGGGCAGAAGTCCCACCCCTGTAGCACAGCACTTCCAAGGGATGTGTGTGCTCTACAAACATCCTGCTAGTGTAGTTTGCTTTGTTCTGGAAAACAGTGAAATTTAATGCTGTTTAAAAAGACGGGTGGTGCTGGAATCCCCATCACATCCCACTATTTGAGAAAATAGAGCTTACCTGAATATTTCAGGCTTAACAATTGCCAACCAGATGGCAGGCGGCAATATAAAAGGTATTACAAGCTCCGACTCCTTATGTGTGTCATTTAGTAGGATATTGTGCTCGAAGCCTGCTCTGTCACTGATGGGCTCGATAGTCCCTCCTCCTCTTGCACTGTGGAGTTTTGCAAGCTAACACTTGCGAGGGAAACATCATTTGAAAGCATTGCTGGGGATTACTAATCTGTAATCTTTGCACTTACTGGCATTTTTCTCAGAGTTCTCCCCGAGGTCAACACTGGGGAGGAGAGGCATTTCCCTGGGAGAATGGATGACATAAAGCCACAAGAAAAGATGCAGACCTCGCACTTCTTCTTCCTCTTACATAATGCGCTTGCTTTCCCTACAGTTCGTTGGATGCATTGAGAATTTGACTCAGACTTTCTTGAGATTGCAGGCAAGCAAAACAGCGTCATTAGTGATGGAGTCTTAGGATTCTGAAAGCAAAACCTCCAGCTGGCATCCAAACAGAAGCTCGGGGATAATGGAATGGGCTGATCGAGTCAAACCCAGCTACCAATGGAACACGCTCTAAATAGGAAGAGAGAACACAGATTCCAAGAAATGTATGACTTGGAGAAAGGAAGGAGGCTAAAATGGGATTAGCAGGCTAATGGGAGTGAACACAGCCTAGCAGGAGATAGAAGGAAGGGATCAGTCCTTGATAGTCCAGTGTCTAGGATGGGAAGCGAGGCTATGCTCTGAAGCAACTGAAGTGTCAGGATTGCAGCAGGCAGCTGAGCCTAGAAACAAGGCAGTGGCAAGATATGGTGCATAGCTGAGTGTTTCTGACAGTGATGTCCTGGAGCCACTCTGCCAGCTGGTGCTGGTGAGAGAGGTGGAGGACCACAGAGAAGGCACACAGCATTTACTCAGTGGCTCACTAATCCCACTGAGGGCCAAATTCTGTCTGGGGTAAGAAATACAGAAACATATAATACATACATATATAATATATGATCACATTATAGGATGACCATTAAGGAAGACGGTCAGTTGATGGTTCATGGGTTAAATATGTTTCCTCTGTAAAGACTCAGAATTCATCGGTCTCCAAATTTCTAACAAATATTTTAGTGCAAACACATTCAAGTAATACATGTCTGTGGGTACCACGACACATCTTTCACCAAGAGAAGAAACATGTGCATCTTCGAAAGAGAGAACAAAACCAAAGCCAGAATATCCCTCTCTGCAGAGGACATTCACATGACAGAGTTACTCCTCTGCTTCCTTCCACCCAGCCTGTGTGTCCTGAGGCTCTGCATTAGAGCAGAGAATGAAATAATAGAGAAAGAGCCGCAGCCCCGAGTGGGCTGTTGAAATTAGTTCAGAGGCATGGGTAATTGTCCAACGCGTCCCTCGGCTAAGCCTGTGTAAACACAGATTTAAGTGATTGATCAAAGATAGCACAGTCCCATAATGATCAAAAGAAAATTAGTGGAAGCTCGAAGAAATCGCATTATCTCCAGACTGGAGGAAAATGAAGGTTTTTCCAAGCCAGCTCTGGGCTTCATTCTCCCTCCTAGAATGCACAGAGCTGGAGAGGAGGCAGGAAGATGATCTACTCAGGTAAAGAATAAAGAGAGTTTTCTAAACTCCATGGCTAATGGCACGCCCAAATCTGGAGGTCAGTCGCTTACTCTAATCACATGAGGAAACGTCATGTAAACATCATTCGGCCTCCTGGACCCATGTATTTCTCATCCACCAATGAGAAGAACATTGTCTCTCACGGGTGTATACTGATGACCAAAGGGTAGATATCCCCACTGGAAGAATCTTCATAATGTCTGGCTTCCTCTAAATGTCCCAAAGATATGTTTGACAATGATGTGGATAAATGAATGAGCACATGACTACGAAGAACAGTTTCTATACATGGACTTCACAGGCTTTCAGTACTGTGTGTTTGTATGTTATCACAGGCTGACATGACGTGATGTATTTCCATGTATGTCTGGTCTGTCTCCACTAGTGTAACACAATGGATCAGGACAAGTAAGTGTGTTTTATTCACAGGATTCAAAACAAGCCATAGCACTGAGTCGGCAGACTCTAAATATTTGTAATATGAATGCATGCATGCATGAATGAGTGAATGAATGAATGGGTAGGTGGACACACAAATGAAGCTATCAGCATTTGAATTCAAATCAGCCTGATTCCAAAGCTGGTATCCTCAAAATTATGGAGATAAGTTTTCGTTAACGATGCTTGTTTTTTATATAGTTTTGGATTATGTTCCCCAAGCAAAGGCACAGTCTCCTTCCATGATTACGTGATTGCTTCTTTACATAGGAAATGGTGGTTTGCATGATGATATATCAAATGGGGGCTTATGATGGGTATGCCATTATCCAATGTCCCAATTTTCTCACCTGGGTCCTCAGGAACACCTCCAAGATTTTCCAGGCTGATGTCAAAGAAAGAAATGTGACAACTGAAGGCAGATCATACATACTGGCATGGAGTCTGAATAGAGGGGCCAGGAGACAAGGAGTGCAGACAGGCTTCAAGAACGCAGAAGAAATGCAGAAACTGGTCCTCACTTAGGACTCCAAAGAGGACCACAGTACAACTGATGCCCCAATATTAGCCCATGGATAACACTTGCCAAGCCAGACTTTTTACATACAACATTTCAAATAAAAAATCCATAGATATTAAGCCACTGGGTCTGTGGAAATTTATTATAGCTGTGATAAAAACTAGCATAATGCTTTGAAGAACTCTATAATATGATTTGGGCGTCATAAAAAATAGCATTTTAAATATTCATTGGACTTAATAAGCTACCGTCTACACAGAACACTAAACTTCATAACAAAACTAGGCAATTTCAAACTCAGGCCAACTATAAATGGGAGAAGGTTATATGCATATGTATATGGTGGTGGGGGTATAGATCACCTACGTGTGCTTTTAAGAAAACTTTGAAACCTTAATATCATTTCTCTGCTCTGGAAATGTGGGCTGGCTTCCATAGACTGTTCATGAAGCAGTGGGTAGATCAGGCTGTCTGTAGCCAAAACCTTCTTCCGCCACTGTTTTTCATGCTCTCCTCCATAATAAGCAGGGAGAGAAAGGCTCCTGCTGCCCCCATTCCACACTTTAGCCACAGCTATATTCCCCAAAGCACATCATTGTTGCAACCGTTGCAGGTTACAGCCTGGAAGCCATGGTGGTGTGACTTCTTCATAGACAACTGTCTCAGTTGTGTCCAGCACAGAGCCATCAGGCATGTTGTTTGTGATGAGACAGCTCCCGGAGCCTACAGCTCTCAAGTCATGGGCATTGCTGGGAAAATTAACATGCGTCTGTTCATCACTGCAGGCAGCGAAGAGAGTGGGCTGTGATTTCAGCTTCTATCCCCAAATAATGTTTGTTGTCACACTGCAGTCTTGGCAATCAGTGCAACAGATGAACATAGCGTTTCATCTGAAATATTTGCTAAACATGATAAGACCTTGAAAGCCACACCTCAGCATGAGCGTGTATATGTGTGCACCTGTGTGTGATGCATGTGTGTGTGCCTATATGTGGTATACATGAGTGTGTCTGTGTGATGCGTGTTTTAACGGTGTTATGTCTGTTGCATATAAGGTGTGTGCAGGGTATTTATGTGTATAGATATGTGTGAATGTGTGTGTGGTGTGTGCAGATACAGTACACATGTGTTTCTATATATGCAATGAGTGGTGTGTGCTTATTTTATGTGCCAAGCCTGTGTGTATATATGATGGCTGTGTGATGTATGTATATGCAGATGTATATATGGCATGGCATGTGTAGTATATGTGTGTGCATACCTGAACATATGTGTGGTATGTGCAAGGGGATGTGATTTGTGTGATATATGTGGTATGCTTATATATGCCTATATGTGGTGTATATGTGTATATGCATATAGTAAACCATAAACTATAAACTCAAAGGAGAAAAACTGGCTGAATAATGCAAAAGGGGGACCTTGAAAGTTCACTAAAATAAAAACATGCATGCTCCTTAACCTTTTTCTAGCACAGCTTTACATAGTATTTTCTTAACCTTAAAAAATGAAGACCTCAAATGAGTCTTGGAAAGTCATGCATCTACCTTTCCTCTTAAAATACGAAGCTTAATGCATGTGCAGTTTCTAAAGTGGAATCTAATGGCAATAAAAGTCAATTGGCCCCATCAGCATTGGACATATTATTCTTCTGACATTATATTTAACTTGAGTGCTATGAAAATCATTTGCTCACGAAATAGCTTTGACCATTGAACAGACTGTCCCTTCGGAGAATGGACCCGGCAGTGTATACACTGGATTGACATCTGGGCAAGCCCCGCCCCACCAATATTGTACTAGGAAGTCCTCTTCTTTCTAAAACAACTCAGAACAAAGCCCCAGCCCCATTTGTAACTGTGAGCTGTGAACCTGACTTAGTTTCAGCTCCCTTCTGCCAGACGTAACTCAGAATAACCACCCCAGCAATCGATGGACTAAGGCAAAGCCTGCTTATTGGGCTTTTGCAATGTGGTAAGTACTGGTGTAGGCTTGAAGAACAGAGGACAGCATAGGCTAGGTTGCTTGTGTTTACTGCACCTCTTCTGAAAAGGGACAGGGATGAGGAAAGTAGTTGAGTGTAACAGACAGCAGTGATGTAGATGAAAACAAATGTTAAAAGGAGAGTAAGGAAGGGGGACATAGAGGAGTAGGAAGGGTGGGGAGACTGGGGCTTTCAGTAGAGGAAGAGCCTTGTAGGAAGAGGAGGCAGGTGTGAGGATGGCAGAGACAGGCTGTGTTCCCTTTCCCTGAAAAGGAGCAAGAGCAACAAGACCAGTGCAGAGAAGAAGAAAGTGTCAATCCAGACAGGCAAGGTGAAGATTAGGTGGACCAAAAACTGAGCTTTTGGCTCAAGCAGCGCACATACACTCACAGAAAGAAAAGACATCTGTCACTTCTAAATCCTCTTCTGTGGATAGCAGAGTGAGGATTAGAAACCGTGGTTTATGGTGGATTTGTTTTTGTTTTTGTTGTTTTTTTTTTTGCTTTTAGTTTTTAGAGACAGGTTCCTCTGTAGCTTTGGTGCCTGCCCTGGAACTGGCTCTTGTAGACCAGGTTGGCCTCGAACTCACAGAGATCCACCTGCCTCTGCCTCCTGAGTGCTGGAATTAAAGGTGTGTGCCACCATCACCCAGCATTTTGTCTAAGGAAGCAGCCTCCAGCTTTATTCATTAGCATGAATAGGCATTCACTATGCCATAAATGTGCCTCTCTGGGTTACAAATGGGAGGAGATTGAATTCAGTGGTGAAGGCTTTGACTAGAAAAACCGTGAGCTATTAAAGAAATGATGGTTTCGTCCCCCAGTCTCACATGAACATTCTTTTCAATACTTGATGTCTACTTGCCTAAACTTGGTTCAGCTACTGCATTTCATCAAATCTTAATTTTGTTTCAATTTTTATAAACAATAATTATTTATAAAACATAAATCGTCTTTTATTACTGCTTTATTCACTATGACAAAGAAGTAGAATCAATCTAGTTGTCCTCAGCAGATGAAATGATAATGAAATTTTAATATATATAAGTGTGTGTATTATATACATATTAATATATATATACATATACTATTTGGCTCTAAAGGAAAGTGAAATCACAAAATTTGAAAGAAAACGGATGGACTTAGGGTGTATAATATTAAGTGAGGTTACACAGTCTCACAAAATGCATATTCCCCTTTGTATATGGAATCTAGGCAATAATTTATGTATATGTGTAAGCAAATGTACATGTCAACAAAGTATGACATGTAGGAAAGAATACAAGAACGCAAGAACGGCTAAATATTAGAGGACACGGGGCGGGGGGGAATGAAAGGCAGGTAAAGGACACAAGCTATGAAAGAGGATATAAAACTAATTTTTTTTAGTTCTAACTCTGTCAGGCTTTGTTTTAGGTGTTAGATAAATGCATCAAAGCATACTTGGTAGTGAAAGTATAAAATCCAATGTGAAGCCCCATAGGTTCTGTCTCAGGAGGCTTCTCTAACTGTGCAGAAGTTCGCCGTATCATACAGTCTTGGTGTCTGGTTGAACTCAGTGCATGGTTTTTATAATAAAGTTTTTTTCATATGAAAAAGATTAAAACAAGCTTCTTATAACACAATTTAAAAGCCCTATCTATTTAAGGGAAAAATATTCTAATTAGCCCACCACATGCTACCAAGGACATATCACTACTTCAGAGACATTTTAAACCTTAAAAACCATCTATTATAGAATAAACGAGTTACCTAGGGAAACAGTGGGAATGGGATTCAGTGGTAGAGACTCTGCCTAGAATATGCTAGGTCATGTGTGCCATTTACAACAACAACAACACACACACACATCACCACCACCACCACCACTAACAACAACAATAACAATAAAATAAAATAACAAATAAAGGAAACAAAAGCTCAGCAACAATCAGCATATTAAACGGTGGGAACTAACCCTCTCTTTTATGTGCACAGCAGCCACGTCCACTAACACAGCAGCCAGTTCCGCCCATGCCCACGCTGGCTTATAGCCTGACAGCGAGCTCATACTGTTATCGGGTTTCTTATACAGTCTGTGGCTATAGCTCATGCTCTTTGATTCTATTGTCAATGCCCTTCTAAGGTCTAAGTAGATCTAAACCTCCAGGGTATCTAGGAAGGGTATACAACTCTCGTTATTCCCGCCCACAGGTGAAAAAAATGAAGGTCAGAGAGTTAGGTTACTTGAGGACCTGGTAGGTAGTTCCTAGGCCCCAAGCAAAGATCCAAGGAAGTGTTCTTTATGATGATGCTGTGTCACAGTTTGTAGCAGATGATGTTTCATCCTAGACATTTTATAAGAACTAAGTTGTTCCTCTGAACATCCTACTATAACTCTATGTTGACAAAAGACTTTTTACCCAAATACCAGTGTCCTGATCCCCATCTTAGGATATATCCTTGCGAAATGCAGTTCTAACTAAGATTTCCTCCATATCTAGATCACTGTGTGTGATTGGATTGTATACTCTGCATATCCAGGGGATGCCCTGGCCTCTGGACTGCCTGAAGCTTGGCCACAATCCCCTTCACCCTTCACTACTACCACTGATACTCTTCAACCCAGTGACTGCCATCTTGCTCTTTGCCTTCAACTTTTTACCTGTCCAAGGTCTTTTTGTCATTAAGCATAGTCCTACATGGATAGCTTTCTCCTGTTTTTGAAAAAACAAATCCCATTATTTACGTGTTTGTTTGGAGTGTTTAAGTGCATATGCACTCATGCACACATGCATTCCATAGTGGACCTGTGCAGGGCAGGGGACAACCTGGGGGAGTCAGCTTTCTTCCCTTCAATCACGTGCATCTGGGGGCTTAAACTCAGGCTATCAAGTTAGGCAGCAAGAGATTTTAGCTGCTGCGCCCTCTTACCAGCCTCATCCTAGCTGCTTTATAAAACTCAGATTGTGTCCCTGGACCTTGCAAGAACTCTGAATAAAAGCTGCTTATGACCTTTCAACTACTTCCCGACTCTGGTTTATTTTTTAAAATAACTTTTTCAGACACCATCTCATTTAGAACCACATGTTCACAAAGTACTCCAGTCAACACACTGTAGAGTTCACAGTCTTCGGCAGCTGGATCAAATACATCCTAGACACTCAAGTGTGCTTGGCTCAGAATCTCATGGTTTCATTGGTCTAAGATGCTGTGCCTTTTTTATTTTTCTTCCAACCCTATCATATTAGTGCAGGCCGTTAACCAGTGCTTGCTCTTTAAAATTCATGGTACATCGTGTTGACAAGCTAAGACATTCAGACAGCCCAGCCGAGTTATGCACCCAGGTGAGATGCCTGTGAATGGAAAATCAGAGCATTCTTTATCGCCAGGGAAGCCTCTAAAGTGGTGGCACTGGACACAGTTCCCAGGCCACCCTGCTGTTGTACAATCCCCCTTTACTGCAAGCAGCTTCTTTAGAGCTCAGAAAGAGATGTAAACTCCTTGCTAAAGTTTGTTTTCCAGAATGGCTTGGAATGTGTTGTCCCTAATGCCAACCTGGCTACATTCTTCCCCCAAAGAAGCGTACCCACAAACTAAAGCACTGCCATAATTGATGATGGCTCTTATTTTCTGCATCCTCTAACCACCCAGACCAAAAGGCCTCACCCAGCTGAAACAACCTCTTATTTCTTGCCATTTTTCTAAAGCTCTTCTTGGCTTTTCCTGTTTCTTCTAAGCCTGAGCCTTTCTGGGAGCTGACTGACCTTTGCTTGCATCGTGATTTCAGAAATGTCTAAAGCAAGCAACAGAGTCACCAGTGTTACAATGTCCCCAGCCTGAGAGCACTGAGCTTAAAGCCAAAAGCTCCTAGAAGTAAGACCAGGAAAAAGAGACCGGGACTCCGCTGGTCAGACATGAGTCTTTGGCCTCATGCATCTGTCTTGTTAAAGAAACCACCGTTTTCTGGAATTTCCAAGACACTTGCATTGAGTTAGTACGGACTCACATTCTTTCACCTTCAAAGCTTCCCAGGAAATGTCTCAGACAAGCTGGCTTTGAATTGGCCTCATCCTCTACACGATATGAATACCAATGGCAGAGGAGCTCAAGTCCCTGTCAGGGCGTGCTGAAGAGATGCATTTCTCATTCCTTGGGAGGCACTTCTTCACTTTACTTGATTGTTAGGAATTATTACAATATATTTTCTCCTAATATAGACCAAAACACATTGAATGACACACTTGGTTTGTATGACCTTGATAAATTTTTTGGTAAATTTAATTAACAATATACTTGCAAGAGAACCTGGAAGATTTCCCTTCTGCTTCCTCTCTGTCCCCTGTCTTCCCCCTCTTGTCCAAGAGTCACTTTCTGAGTCCTGTGTCCTTGGAGCTAGCCCAGCAGAGCTGGTTTTTGATTTTGGTTTTGGAATGAACTTGTGTGAAGGCTTGGAGATGTTTTCTTCTCTCTTTCCTTACATACAAAATACAAGCAGTAACCCCATCTGACACAGTTCCTTGTAATTAAATGAGATGATTCGCATGCAGGAAGTACCGGAGCGCCTGTTGTACCCAAGTTATCATGCAGCAAATGTCAGAGTCCAAATCACAACTCTCTAATCCACGTTAGCTCTTACCTCCACCTTTCACCTTCACAGACTAAGAGGACTCTTCCAGAATGTTCTTATCCCATGAAAGCATGCCCCTTCGAAATCATGGTCCTCTCTGAAAACTCCCAGCAAGCTAATAAGGAAAGCAGCTACTCTATAGTTTCGAACTGGATGCGTTTCCTAGCCCCGCTCTACCTCTTCTTTCTCCCATAACAATGACTGCCAGATGCATTGTCCAGAAGGCTTTTGTGGGCGCTGTGCCTGACCATGTACCCTGCATGCAATGAGAGCAGACGAGGTTGGCTTTGGGTGAGGCTGTGGCCATTCCTGTAGCTAGCTAATGCAGAGAAAGACCCATTCTCATTGGAGAAAGAATCATAACTCAGGGTGTCAATGGACAAACACATGTGAGGTACTGAGGATCCAGAAGTGTTGAAGGAGCGGCAAGGCTGCGTCCCCGGCACCCGGCCACCCACATGGCTAGCTTATGCCCCAAAATAATTACACGGAAACTGTATTCTTTTAAACACTGCTTGGCCCATAAGTTCCAGTTTCTTATTGGCTAGCTCTTACATATCGATCTAACCCATTTCTAATAATCTGTGTAGCTCCACAAGCTGGCTTACCAGGAAAGATCTTAACCTGCATCTGTCTGGAGTGGGAGAATCATGGCGACTCCCTGACTCAGCTTCTTTCTCCCAGCATTCTGTTCTGTTTACTCCACCCACCTAAGGGTTGGCCTATCCAGGGGTCTAGGCAGTTTCTTTATTAATAAGAAATCACTCCCACATCACAGAAGAGGAAATATTTTCTAAAATAGTAAAACCTGCAATTTATTCCTCTGCCTGCCCCTTAATTACTTGTCAGTTTCCTGAAAGAGGGTACCTTGCTGGACAGGGAAGGAGCCACAGGTCCCTGCTGCCATCAAAAACTCCCAAGTGCCTCATTTACCCAGGGACAACAGCTACAAAGCCTTCACTTCTACTTAGAGTTTAAGAAGTGCTTCAAAGGAGCATTGATTTTAGTTTGATTGATTCAATTCATAGTTGTTGGGGATGATGCATTGGAAAATAGGCTGTATCCGACTATCAGCACTTCCCAGGCCAAGCAAGCACATGATGTGTGTACATGTGTTTGGGACTGCATGTGAACGTGTAAGTGTATGTATGTGTCTAAGTCTTTTTGTGTATATGTGGGGGGACTAGTGTGTATAGACTTATGTATGTACGTATGTCTGTCCTACAGTATTTCGTGTTTCTAGTTTTGTGGCATTTACACTGTAAGGGGACTGAACAAGATACAAAACACTGCTCCCAATTCAAAGCGAGTAAGAGACAGCTCATTCTAAGCCAAATAGCAGCTACTTTGGCTCAGCAGTACAGATTCGGCTTGATTGGGATGGTATTTTCCAACATAGAAATGGTTACATGGGGTTTTTATAGTCACATAACTAAAGAAAGTCACAAATCAGCCAGTTCCCCCCAAAACATTGATGGGGATATCAGGTCACAAGAAAGTGGGTGACTATCGGCTCCAAATGCCATCTGAAAAATTCTTAGGCATGCTTAGCTTTGTGTTGGCAGAGACTAAGCGTCTGCTAAGTTACCAGGCTCCAAAGGTTTAACGTGATAGTTGAAAGAATCTTTGGTCAGATACAGAGCTGGGTGACAAATGGCTGTTAAGGAGAGTAAGGGCAGAACAGGATAGGACTCTCCACTGGCAATGTTCCAGTTCTCCACCATCATGGGAGTTATCATATGTTTGTAGAGTTTTCAACACAGATGTGGCTCTTCCAGAGAACTTTTGGTTGTCCCAACCAGGAATACTATGCTGTTGTACTATGAACTATTAAAAAACAAAAACCTCTCATCTCCACCACATAGTAAATATCCACATGTCTTATCATCTTATATTAATGAAGATTAGCTATTAACTCCAATTTGGTTGATATATACACATACACAATATACATATATACATATAAGTAAGTATACGTAAGCATTATATATGTGTGTATATATGTGAGTATATATTTTATATATACATACATATGTGTGTGTATATATAAAATACTGTCCTAAACACATGTACCAAGTTCAAATCTGCCGTTAGAAACTCAAGTCCATGTGTCATGGTGCTGACTGCTTTGAAGACAGTAGTGCCAGTGTGATTCCTTCAAGCTTGAGAGTGGACATGAGCATGTATGGTCACAGCATGCAATTCTAGACTCCAGCCAGATGACATATGGAACCAGACAACCTCAAAGACTTCAATGCCAAACAAAACACATAAAATCACACAGATGCATAAAGCAACGCACATGATTTTATCTTGACTTACCATGGTAACTTTGTTTATTTGAACAAAAATTAATGTTTAAAAATAGAAGAAAAACAGAACATATTTCCAAATTTCTTAACAACGGCCAGTGTTACAGATAAATTATGTATTTTTTTCTCATCCAGTGCATTTGCCCATTAACTTGTGCTCTGTTCAAAAACAATTAAAAACTGTTCCATACACTATAACTTTCTCTACCCTTGCTTCCCTACACACACACACACATACACACAGTCCTACAAATATCCATTTATTTTCATATTTTTAGTGATACTTCCTATCGGAGATATGCTAAAAATCATCTGAGGACCTTTTATAAACAGAAATGCTTGGGTTTTACCTTCCAGAACACGTCTTTCATCAGAGTAAGGCGAGCACCCAGATTAGAAACAAAACAATTAAACTTTTACTAGTCGAATACAGTCTATACTGATTAAGCGATTAGATTAAAGATCAGACAATAAAATGCCTGAGAGCACTTGACAGGCATCCTTCCATCTTTCCCAGGTCGCGTTTAAGCTCCATCATTGATCTAATTGCTGAAGCCAAAATACAAACACTTTGTACTACCCACTGCCTTCATCCATCCTTGCATTCTCCCACATCTTCCCCCAAAGCTGCTCAATTCTGTATGTCCATTTTGCTGACCAAGCTGTCATGTCCCCATCTACCCGGCTGCTTTATTCCTGGAGATTAGCATCGTGCCAGACACATAACATCTGCTCAACAAACATTTCCTGAGAGAGTGAATAAACAACTGAGTGCTTGCAGATGCTGTATTTCTCTGCGACATAAACACAAAGTCTACTATATAAAAATTAAGTTCCTATTATTAAAGGACAAAATTAAAGTAAGAATCAACCTACTAGAACACATGACACAATGGCAAAGAGATGTGCTTGCCTGATACTTTGGCCGCCGTTGTCCAGGGACATGGAAACCTGTGGTCCCACCCTCCCATCTCGTTTCACTCCCATTCACACAAGCGGGCTGGGAAAATGTATCCTGCAGAAGCCTAGAGCTGTACCAGCTTCACACTCCCCACTAGGGTGTCTGGTGGCAAAACATCAATTATCACCTTCGCCTCCAAGAAGCAAAAGATTGGATTTCTGGAGGGTCCTGGCAGACCACTTGTGGTCTCTTCGATTCTGATACATGAAACATCCTCTCTCTCTGATACAGACTCAGAGGAAACAATCAGTACCTGGAGCTAAAGAGAAGAGAATGTAGGCGGGGCAATGGTATGAACGGGAGAGATAGCACTGTGGAAATTAAATTACTATGCGGCCAAGTCATCCGCACAAAAGCCACCACTATGTGATGAGTAAGAACAAAGGAGAATTGTTTGGGGTCCGGCCTGCTAGTACTGACTCATGCTGATGGGTCCAGAGTAAAGAGCATGGAGTTCAGAGCAGGGGCTGTACTAACTCCATCTCTGAATTGACTGAGGTATCAACCAGGCAGGACAACCTAATAGCACCTCCAGGACGATAGGTGACCCATGAAATATGGTTAGACTCCTCCCCCTGCTCCCATCCTACTCAGAAGGCTATAGATTTCAGGAAATCTAAAGGAGACAAACTCTCCAGGACTGTGTGTGCTGATGAAGGGAGGCTCTGCAGAGTAGAGCCTGCCTCCACCAAACCTCACATGCGACCCCCACCCTAGCAGGCGTGTAAAGTAAGACAGATTGGCTTGGGTCTCTCAGTGTTTGTTTATTGTTTGCTGCCCAGTACTCCACATCACACAGAGGAGAGCTTATTTACTCTCCAGAGTTCTCTATTACCCCCGTGGAGGCTTGAGTGAGGGAGCTTTGAACTGAGAAAAATCCTGGCAGTAATTAAATACAAAGGCCTCCCAGTGCCCGCCTGTGCTTCATTCTGGCAGCCTGTGCTCGCCGAGCAGAAGGGGAAAGATTTGATTTTAATCACACAGATTTCATATTTTATTTTGCTCATTAAAATTCCTGATAAGGATTTACTTCAGCATTTTGCGGCTCTCACCAAATTATCTGGAGAGCTTCTGGTTTTTTTTTTTTTTTGGTTTGGGAATCTGTGTTTTGGATTTTGCTGTTTACTGAGAATGTTGTCGGATACCTGACTGCTCAAGAGGTAGGCAAACCCTGTTGTCTGTGGTTTTCTAGGCCTTCTCGGGAAACGAAAAGTTTGGTTTCTACATGAAACCATATTGCCTGGGAAGAGTAGAGACTGTTTTCAAAAACCTTGCCCAAAACCTCACCAGCTTTGACTGTACTCCAGTCGGTTGGCCTCTGCAGAGGCTGTCAGTGCCACTGAATCAGCTCCATAGAGCTCTCCTCTGCTGCTGACATTGCCCAGTTGGCTCTCACCATTCCCTTGCCTGAAGACGCTAAGACTGGTTCGTAATTCAGTGGAAGGTGAAATGCCAACTTTCCTGGTGCAGTGAACCAGGTTGTAGTTTGTGTGTGTGTGTGTGTGTGTGTGTGTGTGTGTGTGTGTGTGTGAGAGAGAGAGAGAGAGAGAGAGAGAGAGAGAGAGAGAATGCAGATGTGCATACACTGAAGTCAATTATATTATAGATTATAGCGAATACACAGAGTACTGGTCTAGTTCGCACTAGTTCGCGTCTCTGCTGCTGTGATACAACATAGACTAAAAACAGCTTGGGGAGGAAAGGGTCCATGTGACCCATACGTTCATGTCACATTCTACCACTGAAGGAAGCCAGGGGCAAGAATCTGGAGGAAGGAGGTGATCAAAGACCAATACTATATAACAAAATACATTTTAAAAATGACCGAGTGGTATATAGTACTGTACATAAAATATAGTATATATTTATTAACCTCTCTATTAGATTTATTGAAAGGGTGTATATGAATTTATATGGTATCATACATCTATAGTATATTTTCAGACTAATATATAGCATTTTAAGGAAGGAATAGAATGTATGACATATGTTGGGTATATAGTGAGAAGATACGGTATTCTAAATATAACTTCCTTCATGTGTGTTTTACATAAAGTATCACATACCCTCCATTTATCCTAGGTCTTTTTCTGCACCTATAATTCAGATTTGCAAGCATTATATTCACTCTGAGATTCCCACATCTTTGCTGATTCTGTAGGAGGCGAGGGAAGAGTCTGAGTGGAGAAAGAAGGGAGGTGTATAGCCTTGGTCCTCACAGTGATGAAGAACTATTCAGCACATTGTACCAAGCTTGTAGCCCTCTTTCGGGGGGTGGGCTCTTGAGCTTCTAGAGTGCACTTAAGAATTCAACAGCATGTTCCAGGTCTACCCAAATACTAGAAAGGAAGAGTCACAGAATCTGGAGGCCATCCACATCTTTGAGTGATTTAATATGCTAACATGAACACACACATATTCTCTCTATCTTCCTCTGCCCCCCTCCATCCCCATGCATAAAAAAGTGAGGAATGAATCGCATATGTGTATTTATGTTCATGCATACATTATACTTTTAAGATGTTAAATCACATACCATTTTGAATTCTTTACAAGGTAAACACTAATGGACTAAAGCTGTCACCGGAATTCATTATTGGGAAATCTGATCTAGTTGCTTCAAGCAGGAGGATGACTCCTTGCCAAGATGCACAGCACATTCCCAGTGCTTCAAGAATTCATATGGGAGAGAAATAAAAAGTGTGGAGAAAGGCATGTCCTCAGTTGACCTCCCCAGAGCTCCTCTGGGAAGAGAGTGGGTCCTTCCTTCCTGCGCTTCAGACCTCTGTTCAGGGTTGCATAGAGCTCTCAGTCTCCGCCTTTTATGTTCTGGCTTAAAGAACAAACTCTTGTCCGTCACAATGGAGCGTGAGGGCTTTGCTCTTGTCTGAATCCCAAATGCTCCCACTTCCTGTCATTTCTTTACTTAGCTTCAAATTTCCCTTCATTAAAATTAAGCCTCATTTCTTGCTCATCTTTCCTGTTTTCTTCAGCAAAACTGAGTGCGATTCTAAAAGCTGCTTTTTTTTTCACTGCTGTGTTTTCCTGCCACTTCATCAATAAAATCTTCTTTCAACCACCCCTTCCCTGAAAAACAATTAAGAGATTTATTCTATCCTAATTTGCCCTTTGTGTGGGAAACAAGAGGAAGAATGAGGAGCTGGGATGGGGGGGGACGTTCTCTGTCTGTCTTCCTGCCTGCCTACTTGGAGTGTTTTACTGAGTCTCCGGTAGGTTCTGAAAGACCAACTTGGCACACTTTTGTTTGACGTTTTTGCCCAGACTCTAGGATTAATGGTAATGTTCCGGCATATTATGCTAATTGCGGGGATAACATGGCCTTCGATGTCCATCTGGAGTGGCAGCTGCTCGGAGAATCTCTCTAGCAGTAAGTACGCTTCTAGACAGAGAAGCAGAGGAAAGACATTGAGGAGTCAGCTTTAGGTCCCCTAAGACAAGAGTTCTCAGCCTGATGAATTCGCCTATCCTATAGCTATTCTCCCTTGCCTTCGGCTTGTCTTTAGTTGTGCTTCTACCAATGCTTTTAATAGGGGTCTCTGCCTCCCTTCTCCTGTAGAGCGCCGTACATACCAGGAATACAGTAAAGGGACACTTTTGAAGATACCAGGTGTTGTAAGCAGCACTTAGCCCTTCCACCCCAAAGAGACTGGGTGCTCAGTGCTCTCCGGCAGAACACCTGGCATAGCCCCCTGCGGAGTATCAGGAGTGCCAGGATCCCGAACAAATTGGCATGGTCTCATAGCATGATTTCAGGGTCTTTAAAGGGGGATGCTAGGCAGAGGATGTGAGGCATTTGGGGAGCAGAGTTCTTAGGAATGTTGTGTGGACATCATGGATCTCAGTTCACACGGAGCCTGTCTTGACTCCTGGGCTTGTTGAAACACCTGGGTACTCATTAAAACATTAACTGTGTTGAAAAACTGAAAACTAGCTAGCTCTTGGGAAAGCTACCCATAAGCCTACTCTGCAACATGGCTAATGATGCATCAGACCTAATGGACATCTTTTCCAAATTAACAGATGTAGCTAAAATAAGATATACAGCACAATCCTGGCATATTGCAGTGTAATACTCAAAACTTGGCTTTTACTATTATTAACTTCAGATATACTCAATATTTAATATATCCTGGGCAACTTACCAAATATTGAGGACAGAAAGGCAAATAAGAAATACTTTATGGCCCCAACTGGCTCACAATCTAGAAAATATTTTTGTTTGCCTCATTAAGAGGGATAGACTGTCTGAAACCCTCTTTTTGATATCAGGCAATTGAAATAAAAGTAATAAAACTGCTTAAAATGGCCTAGCTAGCCCTTCTGGCAGGGTGGAGATTTGAACCTAGATTTATGCAATTACAAAAGATGTTTTTTCTATTTTCTGTTCCAACGAAGTAAGTTTTGATGGGGAATCAAGAATAAAAACAAATGACAAGGGCTGGTTCAAGGGTTGGGAGCACTGGCTACTATTCTAGATGTCCCATGTTCAGTTCCTAGCACCAACAGAGGGGCTCATCATCCTCTGGATCCATTTCCAGGAATCAAATGCCTTCTTCTGACTGCCACAGACACCAGGAATCCTAGTGGTGCTCAGACAAACATGCAGGGCAAACACTCATAAAAGTCAAATAATTTCTTAAAAAGAAAACGACAAAGGAACCTGGTTGTTCAGGGATCTGCTCAGTGCTCTAGTTTTATAAAAGACTCGAGAATGAACAGGGGGAACTGGCCTTGTGGATCCATGACTCCCCACATCCCACTGCTTCCTTGTGCCTGGGGACAGAGCCTCTACACGGCAGCCTAGAGTCCTTACATCTCAGATTCTTCTAGCAAGAACTGATAAGGATGGCTGACTGTGCTCATGACACTTCAGGCATTTCCCTACACCTGAGGCATCTTTCTATGACTGCAGGACTCCATAGAGGACAGGAACCATGTGGACCCAGCCTCAGCCTTTGCCTCATGTCTTTCTCCAGTGAGTTCCTTTCCTTTCCTTCTCTTATAAGATTCCTAAAGACTAGCCTATTTCCATGAAAAAAAGATACCTTCAAGGTTTAAAAATTAATTTGTTTTACTTTGATGTTGGTCATTTCTCATGTTGATCATACTTTAAATTGTGCTATTTGACCAGTTATTCCCTGTTGGAGCTCAGACTCGGGGCCTGCAAAAGCTGAGCAAATGCTCTGCCACCAAGCATGAGCCTCAACCACTCTCCTCACTCTGAACTTCGGGGCTTCACATTTCTTTCTGAGCTTTTACTTTTGGTTCATTACCCTCTCAAACCCTCGCCTTGAGTCTTTAAGTCTCAGATGTTATAGGCTGTTTTCTTAATCTCAACCTTTTGTCTTTTTGGTGGTTGGTACTCATTTATCTAAAGTTCCTCTTATTTCTGTCTGAAAAAAATAATCACAATGTGAAAAATTCACCTGCCCTTCCCTTTTTGTCATTCTGTGTAGAGCATCTTAGCTTCATTCATCTTTCTAAATTTTCCTAATAGTCCATGTATGTTTTCTTTGGAAACTTTCACCCATCAGGCTCTTATTAAATATCAAGACCAGTATGAACACATAGAGCCATGCTTACAGAAAGCCACCCAGGAGGCAGGAGGGGAGCGCTATAGTAGCAATGACCTTGGTAAGGATGAATTTGTGAGCTCCTTTAGTGAGAGGGTTTGCAGAGGCAGAGGTTTTCTTTTAACAGAGCACACAAAGGAGCCATAGGAGCATGGTGAGGTTACTGTCTCTGTTTTTTACCTACCACGGACAGTGCAAGACTTTCTGTTCCAGTTCTTTCTGTTGCTGTCCCTAAAAAGTATTAAACAAATCGTGTCTCAACTTGAGCTTGGAACACTGGCTAAAGACCTTATTGTTGGGTCTGCCTTGTACCTGTGTCCTGCATTTAGCAGCCACCCTGGACCTTGCCTTCTTCCTGCTGGTTACATCTCCTGAGCCCAGTTATGACAACTGAATGTGTCAAGACATGGTAAAGTGTCCCCTTTGCAGAAAAATAACTTCTTGTTAAGAACACCTGATTTAATCCTTAGCCATCTTTCACCTCCGGCAAGACAACCATCATCACTCTTCTGTCATGGAAAAGAAAGCTCAGAATGAGAGGATCGGCTTTCCAAAAGCTACACAGAGAAACAGAAGAAACAAGTGCCTGGATGGCCGTGTCTTCAATCCAGTGCTCACTTGGAGACTCGCTGTCACTCCACAGCTGGGAGGTCACAATAAGACTGACCTGAGAACAGGATGGAGGGATGCACAGGCCTCACCTGTTGGGGGCTGCTTGGGCCTGGCTCAGTGGGCCATAGCGCTGTGTACATTGAAGGAGACTAAGAACTCTTAGCCGCTTAAAATGGAGATTGCCTGCGGCCAATAGCAAAGCTCTTTGCTGGAGTGTCAGAAGGACACCTACCTTGGCAATGCTCCTGTCTCAGAGCCACATATATCCTAGGAAGTCTGGGGGAAACTAAGCACAGCCACCAGGCTTGTGGCCCGAAACAAGGAGCCAAGCAGTCCTTTGAGAAATGCTGGAACCTATTTTGGAATCATGGGATTTTAAACAGGTACTAATGTCCATAATTTTCCCCTCAAATTCAAGTGGCTGGGAATTAAGCATCTTGAATCAGGTAGAACAGGTTTACTACTCACAGGTTTCCTACATATTGCCCGTATGGCTTAGGAGAATCTATTTCCCATTCAACATAGAACATTTGTTTCCTGAAATTCTGTTTCCTTAAATGAATCAATACATGGCCCTAGAAAACCCAGAAAGGGCCGTAAGTGATCAAAGCTGTGATTCCATTGCCATTAAGATAAAAGTCAGTCTTTCATAGTGCTGGGAAATTTAAATGAGATAATTAGAAAAGTCCCAGGCCCCAAGATACACTAAAATGTGTCTGCAGAAGCTTGGGGAGGAAGGGCAGGTGGCAGCTGCAGTCAGACTGTGTGATCTCGGTGATTGCAATTGCTCTTAGTGTCTCTTGTTCTTACTTCTTCATACTCCAGACATTCATAAAAGACACGAGGACTTCCTCTTTCCCTTTTGTGACCTCCGAGGTTTTTTTATACCCTTGCTACTTCACTTAGAACCAGTGAGAAGAATCCAATATATAAGGCTGTGAGGCTCACAAGGGCAACAGAGAACCAAATGGCTATATAATGAAGAACGGCCTCACATGGTACAGTATCTAATCTTAGAGATGAAAGAGAAACACTACACACACACACACACACACACACACACACACACACACACTTCTTCTTAGGCCTGGGAAAGATATTTTATGAAGGTAGATAGTTGAAGTTAAGACACATCTATTTAGATATCATATATAGAATATAAAAGGCCAATGCCTTTTTTATTTGCCTACAGCATCTGCCACAATTTTAAAAGCTTTTCTGAACATCTGCCAGCTGTATGACCCCCTCCATAAGTCTTTGAGATACCAAGACTCCATGAGCTTCTAAGTCCAGCCACCTACTGGCCTGCTTGCCTACCACGTTGCTACAGATAAACAGGTAATCAGAAGGTGTCTGCTCCTTAAGACTCAGGAAATCATCCCTTTGTTGCCTGGGGAACCATGGATTCCTGCAGGTTTGTAGTGTCAGACTCTAGGGCCAGGAAGACAGGACAAGAGGAGCAGCAAGCTCAGTTGCCCTAAGCTTGTGACCCTAGTTACAGACTCTGAGCAATTTGGGGAAATCAGCAGCCACTTTAGTGCCTTTATCTGCTGCTATAAGAAGAAGCCTTACATATTCTACAGCCAATTGACTTAGAAGTAAAGAAGTCTTGCCCCCATTTCCATCACTTCTTGCTTCTTACCGCACAAATCTACTTTGGTACGTGGTTTCTATATAAATGTCTCCAAATAGAACTCAGAGGAAGGCCGCCTGGGAGAGTGCCCACCCAGGGAATATTTTGGAATATAGAAACCCCAAAGTCACTTTAGAACTGAGTAAGCAATGAACTTAAAGGGGCCAGGTCAGAGCTGTGATCTAACTTCCCACACTGTTCTCCCAACTGCTCCAGAGCATCCTCAGTCTTCCATTTGGGAGCGCTTTGGTCTAACCTGCTGGACCCTGGCTGAAGCCCCAGCAGCCCACCCTGGGCTGGCAGCGGGGTCAGGAACCACCGGAGGGTGGAACCATCTCTAACTCAGCATCGTAGAGGACGAAGGTTCTATTTTTCCTCCCCTTCCCATCAGCTTAGTTTTGGTTCTTCAGGCTCAGAAAATGAGTGTCACTGAAGTTTGTTTGCTTCTCTAGAACACGAGTGTTCCGATGACAGCCTACAAGCCCCGCAATCCCTGGGAACACAGACACTTCACTCATCGCAAACAAGATACTGCAAACAGCGCAGTGACAGGTTCTCACCTTGCACCGGTTCTCTTTCCAAAGAAGCCCCTGTTCCCATCGCCCTGAGTCCGCGGGACCAACTTAGATGGAGGATGCCGTGCGGTCTGGACAGGGTGTGAACCGCAACTATTTCACATAGTAAACTGGACTGAAAGGGAGCAGGGACGGTGCGACTATGGGGACCAATGCTGGATCTCTGGTTTCCTAGCGCCTGATTGTTCCTAGAGTACCACCACGAAAACGGGACAGTAAAGCCTCTCCTGGATGGTCCTTCTAGCCAGCCAGCATGCTGTTGAGCTGTTCTGGGCAGGGCTTTGTAGGAAAAGGAACTTCACCGCTTTCATTACAGCTAAAGCTGCTATGCTGGCTCAGTAAAGAAGAAGGACCTCGTTTGCCATGTGGTAGATGGACACCAGCAGAATCAGCCTATTCCCTACAGCCTCTGGAGAAAAACAGGAACGTTGCTGGAGTGAACGGAAGGCACGCAGTCTCCAGCTGGGTCAGTAGCTTGAACAATTTGGTGGCTCCTCAGCACAGGGAAGCCAGGGGCATGCTCAGAGAGGCTGTCTCAGCATCAGAGTGACCTGCTCCTCTCCAAAATAGATTGAGTTTCTTGTTTTTGTTTCTGGTCTATCATACCTGCACAGCTGCACCGGCTGAGCTTGTCTAGAAGCAGCAGAATAAATTTCAATAACTCTTTATGACTTTCTATAATGCCCTCCACCCTTAAGTAAACTACCATTTTATTGGCAATAGAGATGGATGTTTATGCTTAATACACGCTAGGCATTTTTCTGATAACTTCATACATATTATTGAATATAAATATCCACAGCATCCCTTGGAGTTTGACTCCCGATTTTAAAGGTGAGAAACTTAGATGAGAGGTTACAGAACTTGCCAAGATGCACAGCTAAGTAACGCCCATGGGTTAAACCCAGCCATTTGCTTCCCCAGCCATCATTCTGAACCACCAAATACATGGGGCCTGGAGGCCTGCCTACAGATTTGCTGCATACACAGACCCCCATCTTCCAATTGCTTCCGTGTCAAGGAGTGCCTGTTTGTGCCAAGTCTAACCTTTCCACTCCTATAGTCACTGCCACCTTCCTAGGTTTCACTGCAATAACCGCCTCCCTTATTTGTGCTTTAGCCATTCCTAATGGCTGACTGAAGTCCAGCTTGCTCTTCCCTGTTGCCAGATGACTCCACCGTCATCTCCTCAAAGCCTCTGGCATATGATCACAGATCCACGGGTCCTTAGCTCTGCCTTATCCGTCTTCTTATAAGAGAGTGTGATAGGTTTAAGAGAAAGGACAGTGCCTTGTGTCTGTCAATGCTAAGACTACAACAGTATCAGCCCAACTGATAAGACCAGCATAGAATGTGGCTGCTGAGAACATGGCCTCTGAGTCTTATAAAAATTCCACAAAAGAAAATCAAGGTACTGGCTGCCTTCTCCATGTTCTCAATGCTTCATGCAGCTAACTCCACGCATTGCAGTTCCCTAAGATCTTCAGTGTGCTACTTCATTTAGAAGCAAAAGCCTCCTTTTCCATTTCTGCCTACCCCAATTCAATCCATGGGTGTGGGTCAATGGGAAGAGACCATCAGATGTCCCACCTTGAAGTCACGAGCAGTCTGAAAAATTGTTAGCTTTGTCCACCCCATGTTTTCAAAGAGTTGACCTCTGTATTACTATTTTAGACCAGTAATTAAGAATTAAGCATGTGTAGGTATGTTTGTGTGTGTGTGTACGTGCATGCATGTATGTGGTGTGTACAAAAACAGTGAGTGAGAGTTTTGTATAAGGAAATATATGTCCTTATTTTTTTAAAGATTTAGTTACTTGTTTTTTAATTTCTGTGTAGGTATGCGAGCCTATGTGCGCTTATGAGCATCACCTATATGCAGGAGCCTGCAGAGGCCAGAAAAAATCAGAACTCTTAGAACGGGAGTTACAGAAAGTGGTGAGCCTACAAGTGCTGGGAACTGAACTGGTTCCTCTTCAAGAGGATCAGGCAATCTTCTACATCATCTTTCCAGCCTCTATAAATGTATACTTCTAAGTGCTTCTTTCTGTAATGAAATTGTGTGTGTGTGTGTGTGTGTGTGCGTGTGTGTGTATTCATCTCTCATACATTACATCCTAATCACAGTTAACCTCCCTCCACTCCTTCCATCCCCCTTCTCACCTCCCCTCTCCCCTAGATCCCCTATGAATAGGAGTTACAGGAGCCTGAGGAAGTTATGCTTGTTCCATGGCCCCCAGAGGAAGACTCAACAGGAGTCTGAATTCTAATGAGGCAGCAAGCGTATTCTATCAGGGTATCAGGGAGATGTTTCAATGTGCTGCATGCTATTCCCTCGCTAGTCTGTAGCTTCCTGAGACATCAGAACTAAATGTTAGAGTTTTACAGTTCTCTTTTAAAACATCCCTAGAGGATCCCTTTTTCAGAGACCCCCTGAGGGAAGAAGAGAAGGGGCACAGTGGAAATCGCTATGCTTTTGATGCACAGCGCATCTGTAAACAGGGCTGAGATGGATTGCACAGCCAAGTGCCACCATCACTCCAGATGCACTAGCAACACTGAGCCCCACACTCATGGTTATGCAGTACTGCAACTTGACAGAGTGCCACTGTCACTGCACTAGAAATCGAAAGTGATCTGCCCCTAACTGTACATACAGCCGGGCCAATCACTTGCAACTCTTCGAGGGGTTTCAACAGCAAAGATTGATCAAAATGACGAGGAGCAAATTTCCCTGCCGACTATTAATTCCAGACACATAAACAAGGCACACTGCACGTCATCGCCTAGGGAGGCACAGAGGAGTCTGGGGTTGACACATGGAACCTTTTGAACATGAGGAAGGAGGATGCATAACATCGTCTTAGAGGCAGGGGTTGGTCCTATGTTTGCAAAGATGGAGATCTCAGGTTGATCAAGTAACAGACTGTCCTGACTCAGTATAGTGCTGGCTTCAGAAAGGACCATATGATGAGAATCTGGAATACACAGTGTGTCCACAGGCATTCTCCTGATGCCCTAGACCTTTGTGAAGTTTCAATGAGATTCATTCCTATCAGATGTGAGTGGAGCCAGTGACCAGTCTAGTTCATCTCCAACATAACTTGTTAGAGTCGCAAGAGAAGGGATATGTCCCTTTTGTGACCCCCTATCCCTCACAGCTATGACTCAAAGTCACTCAACCCCTTAGCTCTCCCAAGGGCTTAAGCCATCCTTTAACTACAGGACTGACGCTAGTCTTTCTGTCTTCCCTTGTCAACCCAAATCTTCCTCATTAGATAAAAAAAAAATGAAATTTTGTTAATTAAATCAATGGAAATCAATTAACCTTATCAGGCAACATGGCCTTTTGAAACTGAGCCAAGCCTGATACTGCAATTGCCTAAGAACAGAGAGGGAGCTGTACCTTCGACTCTGAGGCAGCTCCCTGTAGTGAAAGCGAATTTTCTCCCCTGAGGTAGGGCAGGAACTAACCTATTAACAAGCAGGTTATTTACTTCAAAACCACGAGCGTCCGGATTACCTTTCTCACCAGCATTAAAGGTTTGATTAGTTTCTTTTCACTGTCTACCCGGTGTTGCAGTGGATTTAATACAAATCATGAGCATTTAAAATGAAACTCAATAACCTCACAAACGGAATAAAGGAGAAGCTGTTAGAGGGAGGGGTTGTCGGGCTTACTCCATTTTCCTCTCATGTACGGCATCTCGTCAGAACAGCTTGAAAATCCGTCACCTTTATAAATATCTCTGCACAATTTAAACACAGTCATTATGTCACTTTTTTTAAAAAAAATAATACTGCAAATGCACAGGCTGGAGGCCCTGAACAAACCTTGCGTCGGCTCAGTTTATTCTGAACTAATTGCCAAAACAGCATGTGATGAAATCCCTAATAGCCTCCCCCGGAACAGAAGAGACCCAGGCAGAAAATGCTCGTGAAAGGTGAGCCACAGACCTGGGAATGCCTGGTTTCCTTCGCAGGCAACTTCCATGGGGTAGTCACCATGCTGCTGGCCAAACCCAGGAGCTGAGCTACTCTTGGCCGTCAGCTGCCCAGGCTCAGAGCTAGTACCAGAGGCAGGGTCTCCCAGCCCCAGGTAATCCCTTCTGCTGAATCACTGTGGGAAAGGATCAGTCCACTGGCTTTCTCTGAGACAATGCTTCCACTCTGAGAGCTCTTTTCTCCACCTCACATCCACAATTACCTTTCTCTAAAATCCTTTGAACATTTGCTGACTACGCCACCCACACAAGCCAGGTACCAATCAAATGGAATGAATTCTGCCGTAATTCAGTCTGATCTCCCAGATCCTTCTTCCCTCTGAAAAATATCAAACTCTCATTGTCCTACTCTCTAAGAATATTAGTTGCTCTCATTAAACTTGTTCATTCTCGTTCCTCACATGGAGCAGAATGGTCATCACCATTGTCTTCAGAGATCGCAGAAGTTCTGGGGGCACGGTGTATGCGGAAGTAAACAATAAAGGCTTTTTCTATGCCATTTGCTTTAGACAGAACGTGGAAAATAAAAGGCAGCTTAGTCAAACCATCATTACGTGCCGATGCTACCTACATTCATGACAGAGCCTTGGATAGTGCTGTGGTGGACTTTAGTCCCAAACCTCAGCACTTGGACACCAAATGTTTGCCCTCTAGTTGAGAAAAACATAGCTACCTGGGAAACGGGACAACTCTTGGAAGCTCTAAAGGAAACACTGAGAATAAGTGATGGGGATTCACCAGAGATGAGGTCCTTTCTCTACAGCCTTGTATTGTTCCATCACCATAGCCTGCACGACTTCCATCAATCTAGATCATCTTGTTTATCTCAGTAAACATGCTGGGGAGCCCATGCTATATCAAGTTTGAGGCCCTGGCAACACTCAAGTTTCTCAAAAGAATATCCTATCTAGACAGTTCTTTGTAACACCAAAGTCACACAACACTCCCAGCACAGAATGCAAAATTTCTTGGTATCTACAATCATGTGACAGGAAGAGAACAAAGTATTTCTATATGGGCGTCTAAAATATGAATATATGGGATTCCTCTTAAAAACACGCAGACAACAACAGCATTTGGAAAAACCTGGGATAAACAAAATCCAAAATGAAATCAGTTTGTCTTCTGCTCTTAATGTGAAGCTCACACCTCCAGGAACAAACGCACCGTGTTTGTTTCCCGAAAGTATTTATCTTGACATCAACCCTTTGTAGAAAGCAATATGAATTTGCAATGATCCAGAGCCGTAGCCCAATTCTTAAGTGAGCACTGGGCTCCCCTCTGCAGTATCACGTCTGACTTTATAAACTTGTTTCTGTTTCTTGATCTCTATTGTCAGGAACTCTATGTATGTACCATTTTCCTGCCACAATCATCATCTTTTTTTCTTTCTTCTTTTTTTTTTTTTCAGCAAACTGAGATGTGTTTTTGTACCTTCATTCTTACGCTTTAAGATTTGTCCTCTAGGGTCTTAGAGAACAAACCTAATCAATCTTCAGATCCACGAAGAAAGCAGTTATCGTTTTTCTAACACTGCCCTCTAGGCTAGACGCTACCCAAAACTTCAGTGATTACCCTGGTGACATTTCTGATTGTGCCTTCAGCCCTGGCCTCTGCTTAATGCTCTTCAATGATCAATACGCCTCGTGATGCGTGAGAGCTGTGTGAATATGAGCTCTCTGGCTCCAACAAACAACTTAAAGCCAAAGTGGTTATTTCCTCACATCCGGGCACTGGTAGGTATGTCGCTCGGAAGGCCAGAGATCTGAATAGAGCAACCTAAAATTTTACACTAAAATACATCTTGACTCAAAAGAGACTTTGGTTAACACATGCACGTAGACGAAATGTGGTTGACTCTGACGATGACAGTGTGAGTGTTAATTAGATACACACGCGTACACAGAACTAGACTGAATTAGACCCCCTCAGCTGTATGAGGCCTCAACTGCAACCAAAGTCATTATCTTTGAGGTGAATCCTGAGACCCTAATTGGTGTTAGGAGGTTAGTCCCCAAAACAGGACACAGAGAATTTTTAAGTACCAAGTCAGAATCTAGAGAGCTATCTCCACCATGGAGGTAAGCTTCAGCAGGTGAGAGATTTCCCAGGGTTTTGCTGAGTAATTCTTACTTTCTAAAGTAGAAGCAGGAACAGAGGCCAATATCTAGAGATTCTGAATGGCAAGAGGGGACTTCAGAAGAATAGAAATGCAAATACAGCGTTTGAAATGCGCCCGGCTGAACAGTTCAGTGGAGACATGAAGGCAATACTCTCCTCAGGGTGTCTCTTCTGCAGAACCATGTCTGCTTTTAGCATGCCAGCATGCCACTGACAGCACTTCAGGTATGTGCATTTCCAAGTAGACTTTAAAGGAAATGTTAACAGGAAAGATCTTGGAATTTTGCTTCAGAAAACCTGGGCCCCAAGCAGCATTTGGCCACTTACTAACTACATGAGTCAATCAACCTGTCTGAGAAGTGTCTGTAGAATAGCTAGGAAATAATTCACAGGTCTGCTTGGGCTGGGTGCTAGCTTTAAGTATGTGTTGCTGCAGCTTTTTTATTTTTGTCACTGTTTTTATTTATCTTTTTAAAATTCCCTACACAGATACAATGAAATATGATCATATCTATGCCCAATATCCCCCTCTGTCTCTTTCCTGCATCTTCCCCTACCTTTCCATCACCCAAGTTCTCAACTCATTGATCTTTCTCCTCCTCTTCTTCTTCTCAATAACATACTAAGTCCACTTAGTGCTGCTCACATGTGAATGAGTGTGGAGCCATCCATTGGAGTGTGGGCAATCCACTAGAGAACATATCCCCAAAGAATGATTCTTCCTCTCCCAGCAACTATCAGCTGTCAGTCGATCCTGAGTTAGGGCTGGCATCTCATATATTCCTATCCCATCTTGGCTTAAATTTTGGCTGCTTGAGGTTGTGCCAGTCTTGTGACGGTAAATGGTCATACCCAATGCTAGATCCATCATTCTATAATGCTGATCTGCCAGGCAAGATTCCCAGATCCCCCATTACTGCAATAGTGGCATACCTATTATGAGGTAAACAACTGCTTTCTTGTTTGATTTGAGGCCTGTGCCTTGGGAGGAAATTCATGCCTAATACTATAGATATGAAAATAAGGCGGGGGGGGGGAGGTTGGACAATCCATAGGCCACAGGGTTGAAGCTATTAATATTCTTGATAAAGGTTCATGTCAATTTCTTTATAAATATGTGAGTTTATACTAATAGACCTGGGATGCTCTCAACCTTGGTCAGAGAAGCTACTTTGCAGTAGGCTGTATTCAATGCAGACACTCACAACTAGTCAAAGTACTAAGACTAAGTGACTGGAATGCCCAGCTTTAAATGGGGTGTCTTTGTCAAGACCTTCTCCTGTGTTGCAAGGCTAAAAGAAGATCATGAAAGAAGAGCCAGAAAGAATGTAAGGGCTGGATCACAGGGAAGGAACACTAAGAAATATCATCTTTCGGACATGACGAGGATATTGTAACGTGAATGCACAGAAGCTGTCTTTATGTGTTTAGTGCAAGTCTTCTGACTCATGACAATAAGCTCACTGAAGGCCGTCTTCCAGAACTGCTGGGAGTCTTCCAGGAGAAATAGTTTTATATTATTTTAAAGGGTGTCAGAATACATAATGTCTACAGCTAAAGGAATGATAAACCCAATTAAAATTTTTGCTTTAGGTTAAACACAAAGTTGCTTTTATTTGCCTTTTGTTGCTGGGGAATTTATTGATTATACCATTTTGTTGTTTGTTCTTGAGAACATAGTTTTGGATTTGTGCCTTTGTTTCGGATCTGAGCATCTTGGAAGGCACCTGTGGCCAGAGAGTCAATTATCTCTTCCACACTTCTCCATAGTGGTCTCTTGTTCGCTGGCCCCGCAGGGCAGGTAGCAAAGCTACATTCCTTCTCTTGGCAGCTGGACTAGGTTGGTTCTGACATACAGTGATCATAAAGATATTTCTGTGGGGATGATCAATATGGAGGACATTTCCTTACTCCCAGCCAAGGAAGACTGTAGGTCCAAGGCTGTGCAACATTGGCATTCTAGACACTAACACCAAAAAATAGACTTGAATCAATAGTGGCAATCCAATATGAGACATTCTAGGGCCTTTATGAAAATTTTACCTGTATTTACTGTGGCAGCAAGGAGTCTATGGATGTATGTGGCCACAGGAAACAAAGATACAGAAATAATGAAATATGGAGGCTTCTAGCAGCTGAAGATGCACTCTGCATTAGAACACAAGGAAAGTTTCTAATTTCATCTCCAAATAAGCAGGGATTATCTTGACTTGGAAAGTCCAGGTCTTCGGGCCAAAGTCTTCTTCGCCTGGTGGAATGAAAGCTCTGTCTCATGATTATATAATATAGTAAGGAAAACAAATGAAGATAAGACAAAAATGAGGAGGATAAAGCAAAAGAGAGCAACAGTCCAGGCACAGGGTTCATCATAATCCAGTGTATGCAGATATTCATAAAGAGTAGTGATGAACTGAAAGGAAAAGCAGAAAGAGAAGCCTGAAAAGGAATATGCCAAACGGCTCACACTAAAGACAGATATATAAAACTTGATAATGCACAAATAAATGGTACCCCTTCCCTTTTGACCCAATAGTCAGTTATAGACGCCTTCTATTAATGTTTTTAAAAAGCAGTTCTTTCTTAGAGCGGGCCAAAGACTCAAGGCAGGAAGAGCCATAGAATTTGTCTTCTTTGATTAGTCACTGTGACTAAAGTCTCTGTTATGGAATGTGTGTGCTCAATGACCATTCACTAACTGCTCCATGATTGTGATGAATAAGATGGACTGCAAATGAGAGCCATTGATTCGCCAGAGCCCAGATGTCAATTGAATCTTGTCTAGCACATCTCATCTGTGAGCTGCTTGTGAGCAAGGACCATGCCTAATTCATCACTGAGTCATGCCAGGGCCTAGCACAAGGCCTTCCATGGAGCAGGTGCTGGCTCAGTGTGGACAGGGGATTGCCTTCATAAATAAGGAGAGATTTTTGGTAATATAACCAATAAAGTAACCATAAGCAAATATTTAGGAAGGCATCTCCTCTGATACTTAGCTGTATCTCTACTTGTGTGTGTTCTGCTTGCGGATGCCATTGAGAGACATGCACAAACAGATGAGCAAGCAACTCTGTTATGAAGCTGTATGACTTGGTGGACTGAAACAAAATTTAATAAGAATAGCAATGGAAAGAAAACTATCTGTTGGAGTTGGATCTGGGTGCATTTTTAGGAAAAGAAACTATTGTTGGTTTTACTTAACATGCTAAGAATGAATGTTGAGTCCAAACCATGTTGGATTCATTGAGCAAAATTCAACCAATACTTAAGCCATAGTTGTCCATGTTGTATTCAATATATATCTGCATAGGAAGATGGAGAGGGTTCTCATGGTCTAGTGGGATAGAATCAGATCCAAGAGCTGAAAAAAAAGGTGACGGGTTGTACTTGCCTGTCTGATACAGAACTTGTGCCTGCAGCATGTGCCCGAGTTCCTCTACTGTTTTTCCAAGAGACATGGCTTTTTTAAGTATCACTAACATTCCTAAAGTGTCTCACCTGTGTTCACTGCACACTTGTGCCTTGAGCAGCAGAGCAAGGCACGCATGTAGTGACTACTCGGTAGATCCAGTCATTTGTGAAAGTAAACAAAGATGACAGAAGGTAACAAAGAGAAAGGAGATTCCTCCAGCCACATCTGGCAAAGTGTTTTATAATTCCTTTGAATGTGGATCAGAAATTAATATCATTATATCTGTGGATGGCACAAGTCTAAAATGGAGTTGATTCCACCTTGATGTGTGAAGTTTTGCAGAGATCTTTTATGTTTAAATTGCTAGCTCCATGTATACCTTTTAATAACTATTCATCCTTCAATTTAAATCTCATGAGAGAATCCTTTGCAGACTGCTGTGAGAGGTGCCTGTTTTAGTCATTCATTACGATTGCTGTGATAAAACACCATGACCAAAAGCAACATGACGAGAAAAGGGTTTATTTCACTCATAGATCCTTATAACAGTTCATCGTCAGAAACAGTGAGGGTAGGAACTGATACATACATACAGGTCATGGAACAGCGGGGGAGGGGTGCTGCTTACTGCTTTGTACCCCATAGCTTGCTTAACCTGTTTCTTAGAGAAACCAGTATCACCATCTCAGGGATGGATCCATCTGCAATGGGCTGGGATCTTCCCCTTAAATCACTAATCAAGAAAAAAAATGCCCTGCTGATTTGCTTGTCTTCAGCCTGGTCTTACACAGGCATTTTCTCACCTGGGGCTTCCTCTTCCCTGATGATCAAAGCTTATGTCAAGTAGACATAAAACTAGCCTGTATGGTGCCTATGCCAGGTGATTCAGCTGGAAACAAAAAGCCAAAAACAACAACAACAATGATACATGGAGTTTCTAGCAGGACTCACGAAGGCTGGATTCTGGGCTAGCTCTACTTTGGGAGGTACTGCTATTTTTAGCAAGCCGGTAGCTATGCCTGGTCAAGAAGCTCCTGGGAGCCTCTCTTTTTCAGGGACACTCACCTACATCTCCACAGTTTTTAGCATCTGTTCACCAAGATGACCACAAACATGCTGCCATTTTTTTTCCTTACAAACCTTATGCACTCCATAGCGACTTTCCTCGTGGAGGAAGCTCTTCTTCCAGCTACAGTATCGAATAAAAGAAACCTTGCTCTTATATCCCGGAAGGAAATAATGGGCATGCTCTGCAGTCAGCAAAAAGAGAAAACAGGACTTATGCATAGAAAATATTCTCTTTAGAATCTATCAGACAGAAATAACAAAAAAATTCTCCTGAAAGAAATAAGAAATGACCTTTACTGTTGTTGTTTTCTCTCTTACTTTGGTATTACTTGCAGAAAGAACTTCTTACCAAAAATGTCATGGTAACCAAACAGGGAGCTGGCTAATACAGGCTGCCTGGTCTGCCCCACACTGGAGCACATTCAATTCCGTGAAATCAAGATAGAAAAACCAACCCTGCTGTTCTGGTGTCTTGATTTCTTTTCCTCAGCCACCACAGCAGTGGCTCCTCTAAAACGACAGCCCCTTCTCTTATGGAACCAACTGCACCGGAATGCTGCTAAATGGCACTAAATGTCTGGAGAATCAGAGGGAGAATGCAATTTAAGTGCCACTTGGATCTTCCCACAGCTTCTATGTACCCACATGTGAGAACACAGCCTAGTGACAGGTCTATAGTTTAGGGGAACACAGTGGGGAAAAAATGATGGTTTTTCAACCATGTATTTCAAGAAATTGACAATTTTAATAGCACGCGTCTAATGAAGAATCATCCAGACTCTTCCCCATTTAAGTTGGAAACATCAGTAGGCTGTGAGAGATCAAGGCATTTGTAAAGAAATTAGCATTTATCTTCATTCCAGAACTGGAAAGTCGGGATGTGAAGGTAAAATAAATAATAGCATGGGACTATTACCTACCAGAATAAGAGCCATGTTAAGTCATAGTGGCTTCCAATGATGAGAATATCAAATCTTACTTTCCAAGCTACTCTTTTGACATGAAACAACACATTCTCTTTGTAGAATATATGGCCTAGAGGACCATTATTCATATTTAAGAACGAACAAATTTAGATAAGGAAACCTTTATTTCATAGTTTGGGGTGGTTTGCAATGAAAGACTCGCATGCTGGAAGCTTGGTGCCCAGGCCGCTGGGTATTGAGGTGGCAGGAGCTTTAAGAGGAGTTGTCTAGTGGGAGATTATGTCACAGAGTACCACATTTGGAAAGGATTAGCACAGTTCGCATAGTGCCAGGAAGTTCTCACGCTAGCAGGTCGTTGCGAAGTGAAACCGCCCACATGTTTAGCCTGCTTTGAACTTGTCTGCTTCCCCAAGCTATCTTACCACGCTGTGATGCAGCTAGGAGACCCCAGTCAGAGGCTGGTCCCCTGCTGTTTTTAACTTTTTAGCCATAGAAAACAAGCAAAATCAATCTATGTCCCTTGTACGTTAGAGCAACATAAAATAGCTTGAGCCAGTTTCTACCACACAAACAAGCACACGCAGTGCTCTCTGGGCTCACCCAGGGTAACAACAGCTAAGAGGTGAGCATGGACCAATGTGGAAAGATGGGGCTCGGAAGCCCTACAGGCATGGAGTAGTGTACTAATGAAGCTTAGCATGCTCCTGGCTCCATAAAGTGAAAACACGTTTACATCTCTCAGGTCAATAGAAGAGATAACTTCCTGATAATGAAAGCTGTTTAAAAGTGGACCGAGTTACAAAGCTGGACCACAAAATTGCCTTTCCACCCATTTGCCACAGTTATTTTGGGAACAGCAAATGGCCTTTCACCGTCCTGTCAATATCTCGCTTTTGTGGTATAGGACTAAGTGTAATTAGGAGTAGATTGAGAAAAGCGTTGTCTATATTCTCCATCTCTCCCCTCTCTCACCTCCCGTTCCCTCTGAACCCACTGCAATTGAGCTTTCAACTAAGTCCATCCCAACAAAACAGCTCTTATCGAGGTCATCAGCTACTCCATCTCACCAGATTGCCAAAAGTCATTTCATCTTCCCATTGTATTTCTCTTCTCAGAAGCATTTACAAGAAATCCAGGCGCCCTTTGGAGTTTATGGGCATTGGTCCAGGACCTGTTGCAGACCCCAAATCTGCAAGTGCTCGAGTGTCTTGTGTAAAACAATGTAGTATTTGCAATATACACAATCCTCCTGAAGGCTTGAGTCATTTCTGCCTATATTCACTCACTCTGGGTAAAGGCTACATAAATTGCTGCTATGCCATGCTGCTTAGGGGACAGGGACAAGACAGCCTAAGCTTCTGTAGTAGAGTAACAATGTATTTCCAAATATTTTGAATGTGCAGTTAGTTAGATATGTGGCTTTGGAAGTCACAGTGACCTGAATCTGCTTTTCTCTTCAGGCTTCCATAGAACCTAGATTATTTGTTTACTTGTTGGAATTGGTCCTCCCTGTTCTCCTGTACCCCAAATCTCTTCCTGACCTAGAGAGGTTTCCATCCTCCATCCTAAGCTCTTCTGCCAGCCCTTTCCTTCTCACTAACTCTCTCAACAGCTAGCCAGTTACATTAACATGTGCCAAAACCCAGGAATCACCCTGAATTTTTGCTCAACCCTAAAAAAACAATAATTATATTATTATATAATTATAATAATTATTTCTTTAGCCAGTTCTTCACACACACATATGATAATGGGTTTCATTTTGATGTTTCATACATATATACATACATATATATCATGTACTTTGTTTATAAGTATCACCTTTATTCTCTTCTTTCTTCCCTGTCTCTGATTCCCTTACTCTTTTCAAACAAACCCCACCCCAGTGTGCACATGTGTGTTTTTGTGTGTGTGTGTGTATCTGCATTTTTACTGCTATCATCCTAGTTTAAACAACTCTTTTCCATGGATTATTGTAGTCACCCTTGGGCTTTCCCCCTTTCTGCTTTCTCTCTTACAATCCATTCAATATCTAATACCCAGGATTATCTACACACTTAATTCGGACCATTTCACTTCAATGGTACGTCGGTCAGTGTCTTACTATTGCATTTAGACTAAAGTCAAAGTTTCTTTCCAAGTCTATAATGCCTTAGGTGATCTGAGCCATATCAGATTATGAACTTCACTCCAGGAACCTTACTGACATTGTCACTATGCTTGTGTTTCAATAGCCTGAGCAGGAAGTACAATTTCTATCCTTCCCTATTGTCCCTGGTTTCTCATCTATCAGGCATGCCCCCCCCCCACACACACACACTTAATGATGAGCTCACCATTGTCTTCTCACATAAACTTTCTCTGAGTGGTCAAGCTCAAGTGTCCTAGCCCCATCACCAATGATGCTTAGATCACTGACTTATTTCACAGAAGATGTCTATGTATGCATTTTCATGATTATTATACCTTTTACATCAACATAAAGGGAAACTATTCTTCCTTGCTATGTTCTTTATTGTTGTTGTTGTTGTTGTTGTTGTTGCTTTGTTGTTGATGTTGTAGGGTTTTGTTGTTATTTGCTGGTTGTTGTTGTTGTTGTTGTTGTTGTTTTTTGAGACAGCTTTCTCTGGAAATCACTCTGTAGACCAGGCTATCCTTGAACTCATAAAAATCTTTCTGTCTCTGACTTCTGAGTGCTGGGATTAAAAGTGTATGCCACCAGACCTGGCTATTGCTATATTTTTATGCTTACTGCTCTGCATGAAACAAGAGATACTAAGAAATCATTGAATGAATGAATGAATGAATGAATGAATGTGTGAGCTAAAGTACTGAGGAAGGCCACCATTTACATTTCCAAACCCAACAGTAACATATTCAAAGAGCACAAGGAAGGTATCAGGAAAAAATCTTAGGATCTCTAAGGTTATGTGTAAGACTCACTGCATGACCTTGGAACAGTTCTGGTTTTCCATCATTTACCTCTTAAATGACAATATTATTCCATTATCAGAGATTAAATGAGATACTAGAAAGTCTCTAAGAAACAGCAGGAGCTCGTAACCTGCTGTCTGTTTTATGAGCTGTCCTGTCTAAAAATCTGTTCCCTTATATAAAAAATTCCAAAAGGTGGGTACTCAGTCTTCATCATTAAGATCTATGTAAGAATCCCATGCTATGCAAATGAGTCATTTGTACTGTAAGCCCCTATTCTGGCTGATTCTCTTTAGGGATGGCAGGGAGCAGCTGGCTTGGCTAAGTATCTTAAGTGCCCAGTCCCCATGTTGATGAGATTACAAAACAGAAGACTGGAAGGAATCAGTCTGTGCAAATCCTCTAGTCCCTTGTCTCCAAGGAAATCAGTGAGCTCACTGTTGTCTGCTCTGCCACTATTGTCCCCCTGCTGAGACCCTCGCTTGGCAGGCAGGAGCTTGCTCACTTCACCCTGCCCCTCTGCAGCCATGCCAGATCCTTTCCAGACAGCAGGATGAAATCACAGGGATGAAAACCTTGGATGAAGTAGAACAAACAAAATTTGAAGTGACATGCCCACTCCTCCTCACTTTCAAGGAGCGACTTTGCCTTTTCTATGGACTGGTTACTGGAATGGCACCTCTATAGTCTCTCCCCCAAGGGAATACAAATACAGCTTGAATCTTATTATCAATCAGTTATTTGAGACTATAGAAGCAGACTGTCTCCTCTTCCTTTACTCTTTTGTCTCATTAATGTAGCCTGAGGTTCTTTCAAAGTTTAAGTTGGCTATGATTTTCTGTTGTTCCAACTTTATGCCTATGGACCAAGAGGCCAGTTATCCAAAAAGTAAATAGTGATAGGTCTCCTGTGTATGTTGATGTTGTTTCCCAGTCATATTATGGTGCTACTGAAGGGTGTGATGATGAAGTAATAATGGTGTCTGGGGGGGGGATAGGTTGTGGTGGTAGTGGATGTAATAGTGATGGAGGAGATAGTGATGGTGGTGGTATAGGTTGTGGTGGTAGTGGATGTAATAGTGATGGAGGAGATAGTGATGGTGGTGGTATAGGTTGTGGTGGTAGTGGATGTAATAGTGATGGTGGAGATAGCGATGGTGGGGGTGGTGGTGGTGGTGAGAGTGATGGTGGAGATAGTGATGGTGGTGCTGATGGTGGTGGTTAATGGGAATGAATAGTGATGACAGTGATTGTTGTGGTGACAGCAATGCTGCCAGGATAATGGAGATAAAACAAAAAGAAGAAAAGAAAAAAAAAACTAATGCTTACTGATTATTTACTGAAGTTCTTGCAACATGGCATAAGACAGATTTCATTATATTTCAAAGATACAGTAGGGGACAGAGATGATATAGTCTTATTTACTGGTATTCTAATATAGACCACCTAATCCAGAAATATCAGTATACTCAAAAGACCATTTAAACCTCAATCAACTTCAACAAGTATTTCAACTTCACCATTTATTTAAAGTAGTGCAGTAGCTGTCACCTCCCATAATGATATTTCATGTGTATTCAATATTTTCAGTTCTTCAGAAGCTGCATAATAAGTAGTGAAAAATTATTTGGCTCAAACATATTCCTCCTTCTTTCCTACCTACCCCCTTTTTATCCCTGCAAGACATACTCTTGCTGTCTAGCCCAGGCTGCCCTTGAACTCACAGCGGTCCTCCTGTCTCAGCCTTTGGGTGCTGGTATCAGGATCACAGATGATGCTGTTGTGCCTAGATCCACATTCCCTCCTAGATAAAAATCCATGGTTGGAATGCCAAGGCTTACCTACTTAGAGAGAGTGAGTGTTACCTCAGCTCAGGCAACAAGCTTTGAAATTTTCTTAGGAATAAACAGTACTTGCTGTGCATGGCAGAATGCTCAGTTATATAAAAAAAATAAGTTCTTCTCAAACAAGTAAAAATGAAAAACCAACACACACACCAAACAACAACAAGAAAAGCAGATAATCAAATTTTGGTTTTTTTGTTTTTGTTTTTGTTTTTTTTTTTGAGTCAAGAGTTTATTGTTTAGCTCAGGCTGACACTCAACTTGCAGCAATCCTCCTGCCTTAGCCTCCCAACTGCTGAGCCACTATGTGCCTTGTAGGAATTCTCGAGGAAATAGGAAAAGAATCCCGTGTGGCTAGAGAAGAGCCAGACAGGGTCGAGTCAGTAGCGAGCGAACAGCTACTGAGTTGAACAAATATCTTACCAATCTCTTGACTCCATTTTCCTACAAGCGAAAGGTCATAAGGCTCACCCTACTGAACAAAGGTAATCAGTACTTAATACAAGGTTAAGAGCTCAGAGTTAAGTGACTCTGAACAGCTCTACAAACTCGAAGTCAATGCCAATGACTTTTCAAATTAAGCCTAATAGCAGCTGCCCACATGGAACAGATGTGGAAGCCTCAGTCCATTTTCTAATTGACCGAATGAAATGAGGTCTCTGTTGCAGCTCATCAGTCCAGCATTTCCTGTTTCGCAGTTCCCCGGCAACGGTTAAGGGGGCTAAGCAATTTTCACAACATGTGTGGGGGCCTACTATAAGACTGCCTGATACAGAGCACCATGTTAGGAGTCAGAGATGCAGAATTCAGCACCCACGTCATCCTTGAGTCTCAAAACAGCCATCACAAGTAAATTATAGACACAGGAAGTTGGAAAGACACTTCTAGATCATTGGAAGCACAACTCGTGCTTACCAAATGAGGGACTGTACTGCAAGGAAGCACTGAGCCCCGGATCTTTGCTGTGAGCAGTATCACTGCCCTGTAGGTCACTCATTGTGAGTCTCAATTTTCAACCCTCCTCGTTGCACAGGAAGTATCAATTGTCACTTTTAGCTGTAGGAGTCCAATCTGAAGCAGTTTCCTCTACCGTGTCTAGAACAAGATGGTAGCTGAGGCAATTTCTTAAGTGGTGCACTGGCTAGTTTTATGTCAACTTGACACAAGCTAGAGTCTTCAGAGAAGAGAGAGCTTCAACTGAGAAAATCTTCATAAGATCAGGTTATAGACAAGCATGTAGGACATTTTCTTAATTAGTGATTGATGGGGAAGAGCTCAGATCACTGTGGGATGGGCTCACCTGGGCTGGTAGTCTTCAGTTCAATAAGAAAGCAAGCGGAGCAAGCCAAGGGGAGCAAGCCAGTGAGCAGCACCCCTCCATGGCTTCTGTATTAGCTCTTGCCACCTGCCCTGCTTGGGTTCCTGCCCTCACTGCTTTTGGTAATGAACTGTTCTATGGGACTGTGAGTGAAATAAACCCTTTCCTCCCCAGGCGACCTCTGTTCACATGTTTTATCACAGCAACACTAATGCTAACCAAGACAAATGGGTTCAACTTCAGTCATTTAAAATGAATTTTGGTCAAATTCAGTATCGGGCTGCAGGCTGTGGGCAGAGCCTTATACTTTGTAGAGTCCCCGATTGTGTGGAGCAGAGTCACGCAGTAGTAGCCACAGCAACCAGCACTCATATTTTTATAGTAGTAGTAAGGCTCAAGGGGATTAAAGACAAACTGGCATTCTCTGTAACTGTAGATTTGTTCACAAGTAAAAATAAAGTCTCTGATGGCTTCACAAAGTTGGTAGTGATCAGGATTGAGAGACTAAATAAGAAAAAATACTTACTATAAGAAACCAAGGATTTAGGGATACCAGGAGGTAATTTGGATCAGGTTGACAAGTTCTCACCATTCTTTAAAAGTCTATTAATATGATCGCCTCTATTAATTTATTTATTGGGAAATCAAATTGGCATATTTAATGTGCTAAGTAAGAGTCAGAACTAACATCCCACTTTAGGTGAGTGAGGAGTCCTGGCTTGTGGTTTTATGTCTGAGTTAATGCTCTGAGCAGTCATATTTCTAATTCTACTAAAGTTGAGTTGCAATTGGCCTTCAATTCACATGCAAACAGAAAAAATGGAAAGTAACCTCCCACAATTCTCATTCCCGGGAGAGATTAGACCTTCCTCTGTCTTTCTCTACTACCAGGAGGACAGAGGGTCCCAGCAGCTAGTATACTCTCTCTCTCCCTGCCACGTCTCCTGGTTTAACTGAATCCAATTAAAGCCTGCACCATCATTAATTGTCAAACTAGCACTTTCCGACTTGAGAAACCCACCTGGAAATCACCTTTAAATTAGCTGCAGCCCCTCTAAATAGCTTTAATTAAAGTCACAACTAGCGTCGACGCTGTCCAGGTTTTGTTTGTGATTACAAATTTCTCGATGTCACAGGTGTGGCAGAGACAGGGCATATATTAACTTCGGACCCTCAGGGTTCCTTGTTTCATCCCAGTCAGACCCAGAGATTCTGGAAACGAATGTCCATCGACAGGCCAGGAAAAGCAGACAGCTCACTTCCAAGGACTTGCTGCAGAAGGAAGCTAGATGAGCTCTGGCCAGTCTCAAAGTTGTTTCTGTGCGTGCTACACCAGGTCAGCCTATCAAGACAGAGAGGTGCTTATGGCCATTCATAGATATATTGAATGTGGTTACACACTTAAACTGTATTTCCAGGTCTGTTATGGGGGAGACTGTGGTAGCTATTCCTCAAAGCTGCTAACTACGACTTGGAGACCTTAATAACTGTCCTGTTCAAGCAGGGTCAATGTTAGGAAAACAACTACCTCGGGAGGTTTACTTGGAAAAGAACTCAGCACACTGACACAGGCATGCTTGGACATGGGTTAATCAGTTATTCTTCATAGCTGGCTACCTCCTCCCACTTACTGAGTTTCTTACAGACAGTGAGATGGTGGTAGTAAGTGAAAGGGGTGGTACCGGGCAGCATGTGCCAGGTCTGACTTTAGGGCATGGATAATAAGCCAGTTCTTTAGAAGGGGTTGTGTGGGGATGGGGAGTAACTCTTATGGGTCAGTTTCCAGCCCCTGTCTTAAAGGTGCTACTGAGCTTGTTGTCTGGTCTTCAAACAGCTTTTAAACCAGACCTTCTAAAGTCCTCTCATTTTAATTTATCGCCAAGAAGATCTAGAGCTGATGAAACTCTCCTCCAGAGCAAAATAAGTTCATCTTCTTTTGAAATTATAATTACAATATTTATCCCTTCCCTTTCCTCCCTTCAAACCCTTCCATATACAAGAATATATTTATGTGTGTATGTGTGTGTGAAAGAGAGAGAGAGAGAGAGAGAGAGAGAGAGAGAGAGAGAGAGAGAGAGAGATCTCAGGCCCACATCGTAAATCATTTTGCTATAGTTCTGAGGAAGTTTCCCTCCTTTTCCAAGGATCAATACTTAGCTCTTGATCCCATAACTTCTTTTCTGTGGTCTTCTATCAAATCAAGAGAGTGTATCATCTGCTTTTCATGTAACTCTCTTATTCTCAGACTAGAAACACACTCAAGTCTCCTCAATTCCTCTATAAGCAGCAATCAAAGTCAGCACTAAACTCAAACACTTCCCCTTGACTCAGCCTCTAGCCTTCCCCTGCTCACTACAGGGGAGAGATCACACCCACTACCTCCATTGTCTCTTGCCTAATCCACTGCACATCACAGACTCACCTTTCTTTGCTTCTCCGTCAGATTCTCATCTCTGGTAGCTGCAGCTCGATTTCAGTTACCCCAGAGGGAAAGAGTTTGTCATTTTCCTTCCCCAGCTCTCAAGTGGATTAAAGAATGTGAAATTGGTGGAAACGCTTACTGCATTTGTTTCTACACATACTCCATGACGCGTCTCTAGATCTCTTACACTTTGTTTTATCACCACCTTGATGGTCTGGTCTCGGTGCTGTGTAATCTCTGAGGATTCTGCTTGCAATGTGTTCTCAGCACCCACTACAGGACTCAACTAGGTGGTACTCAGTATTGTAAAAGTGATGTGTTAGGAACCACAGTACTGGCTGCTATCTATTTGCACCCTGCCTTGGCTAAGGGCCTCCCTGTCTCTCACCTGCACTGAGAAACCAGCCTGTTTGTCATCATTTAGACGATTCTGTTACTCAAAAATAGCTCTACAACTCCTCAGTGCTGGTCGTGCTCTGGAGGCTGGAAAACCTTAAATATCTTTTCCTAGTGTAGCTAACAGTTTCTGGTTGAGGCATCATGGCAAATAATATTCCAGCTGGCATGAAATATGGGGAATAAAGTCAAGGGAGCAAGGCAGATTGGTGGGCAGTGTGACGCCATCACGGAGAGTGGCTGGGAAGATCTACTGATGTTTTAGTGAAGTCCTAAAGAGGACACCACTATCAGAAACCTGCTGGAAGTGCTACACATAGAGCAGATTGAGAAGCAAAGACTTGATGGACCTAGGAGAATGAGGAGCCCATCAAACTAGAGTGTAGGTAGTGGGGATGGGAGTAGCTTGACAGGCCATTAGAAGACCTTTGGAGTTTATTCTGTGTTACCAAGGAGCCATTAGAGGAAATTCTAAAGGAACCTAGGAGACCCGGGGTCGCCACATACAGCTCCGATCACATTCTTCCACGATTTCCTGTTTTATTTGTTCACTCTTTCCTAAAGAAATGAACTCCACACACCTTTGCTATCCGTCTCTGTGGCCTAGGTTCTCATACTGCTCTCCCCCTTGATCTCAGCTCCTCCATTTTTATTCCAAGGTCTATGTTAATGGCTGCTGAAAGGAGGCTGGGGAACTAGCAGTCCGCCCCCAAGAGTATCCCCTGCATGGCCATTCACATTCGTTAGTCCTCTTCATACAAAGCTAGCCATGTCTTCTTTAAGGCTGCAAACCACAGCACAGAATTGCTGACCATGTAGGACGAGTCATGATATCAGCGAATGTTAATTTATCATCTACCATGTGTGCGGCACTGCTGAGTAACTCTCATTTAATATTTGTAATGCTTCCGGGAGGCAATTACTTAAGTCTTTGTGTCTGTTTCACAGATGATAAAAAGGAAGATTCAATACCTTAACTACAGTCCCAAGGTTGAGTTGGTAGTAACTAGAGCAGCAAAGATTAAGACTATAGTCCTTTAGATGCCAATATTCTCCCAAGCACACATTGACCTAGAATCTCGATCATGCAGTGTAATCCAAGCTGAAGACACTGAGGCAAAAGGATCACAAATTCAAGGCCTGCCTGGGCTACAGAATGACTTCAAGACTAGCCTGAGTAATTTAAAAAAAAAAAAAAAAAACTTGTCACAAAAAAAAAAACCAAAAAACAAAAACAGAAAACAAAACTATACATATGGGTTGGACAGAGCAATTTTGTGACATGTGAACAAAAGAAATGAAAGAAGGAATACCGAGCTAGGGATTAGCATAACAGTTCTAAACACGCACTGGTCTCAATGGCACCAAAACAGAGGTCCCTAGGTAAAGCAGTGCATGTCTGCTCCACATCAAAACCACCCACTCTGTCCGTGCCACCCTGGAGTGACCCATAAGGCAAATTCACTTCTTCCAGCAATAGGATTAGGTAAAACCCTGACAACAGTGTTTACCACTAGGTTGTATAGATGAGGATAGAGAGAAAGCCAGCGTGTTCTTCCACACCAGTTTCTGATCTACAGTGTCAATATGTTAGGTATGTCAAATGTGTTTTGAACATAAAATTATTTTCAATTTTCAAAGGTTTTATTAGAATACAGTTCATGGTCAAGTGAGGTAAACTGAGTCTGTGCCTATGAGACTCGATTTCTGTACAGCACACCAGCTTGGCCTCTTAGGGGAGGTTCTGAATGGCACTTTGGGCAATTTATTTGTGTATCACAGAAATAGGCAAATCCCTGTCCTACAGAAGGCCTGCCCAAGGGCAATGGGGCAGGTCCATTGCTTGCGTGGGGCAATCAAAAAGTTGGGATTTCTCCAGAGCCAAGACAGGACTTAAAGGGCCTTGGCTTACAGGATACCCTGTCATGTTTCCCAGCCTGGGGTTCTACTTGACTTCTCAGAGACAGGACAGGTATCAGTTCCCACACCTACTTTAGGAAGCTTCCTGGGCCGAACAGAATATGATCATGAAAAGAAGACTTCACAGAAACAACATGAATGGCCAAGAGTTCAGACAGAATAGGATGACCTAGAGATGAACCCTCTCCCTGAAAGCCCAGGCGTACCTGGCTTAGGATCCTCTGTATGTGGGATGATGACAACCCCCCCAGACCCACACCTTAAAAAATCCCCAAAAAAGCAAAAAACCATAGATTATTGGCTGTCTCCTTTCTGCCTCCTAATTCAGCTTGAAAGCAATGCATTTGGCTATTACTGTAATAGAGGTGTCCATTAGGACTATTTCCTCCTTGAGAGATGCAGTGGCTCAAGTTTGTTCTTGGGGTTGAATTCTCACACACACAAGGGAAGGAGCATTTCAAGGAAGTATGCTATGCATGGAACATGGCTGGCAAAGGGACACTGCAGAGAAGGCAGTCACCCATCCCATTCTGAGTAACAGTTACCATGAAGGTCACCCTGCCTATGTGCCAGTCTGTTGACTCCGGTGAACTGGGTTCTGAGCCAATTGGAGGGTCCTTGAGGGAGTGTTAGCTTCCAGGTTGTACATCTCCCCTGGTTTACTATGAAACTCAGAAGCTTCCCCACGCTCTACACCCACATCTTGAGTTACATTGCTCTTACCATTCCAGTTCCCCTTTCAGTGGCATGACCTATTGGTGGTCTTGAGTGATTGTAATGCCAAGCATTGTGTGGCATTTCTCTCCTAATACACAGACAACTCTGTATATTAGGCCCCTCCATATCCACTCCAGTTCCCCTACCTACTAACTCTTATCATCTTCTCCACTCCAGATAAAACATCCCCTTCATGTGATAGTCTTATCAAGTTTCCTCAGGTATTCAGAAACTTCTCTTGGTCAATTGCAGTTCTTTGTAATAACACGCAGGATGCTCAGATCTGATTTCTGTCATTCAAACATCTATCTGATGAACCTGTACATACACAAATATTCATAGACTACCTAGCCTGTCTTCTGTCATATATTAAATACCCACTAAATTATGTCTCATCAAGTAAGTATTAATGTTCCCATTTCTCAAAATATAATGCTAAGGCTACATTCCACACATAAATACACAGCAGTGAACACAAATCCAGTTCTGTTCTCCCTTGGACTCTAAGTATTTCCTATAGTTCCCATCAGATTGGGGGGGCCTTAAAAGACAGACGTCATTATTTCACTTTGTGAAAATTAAAGAGACTTTGAAATTGTACATATAAATGTTAACTCCAATACTGATTAGTTATATGATCTTGGAGAAAACATTGAATTAGGCCTCAGTTCCTCGTTGAAAAAAAGAATAACATATATAATAAAAATTACCCATTTTAAAACATATTTGAATATCAAATATAATTGTGTATGTTACATACTGAAAAATAAATATACACATAAGAAAGTAAGCTTCAGCGCTAGTTGTTATCTTTACTTCCAAATTCCTTATAGAGCCCGGCACTTAGGAAAGACTATGAATTTTTATGAGATAAATATAGTTAGACTGGACCTCCTGAAAAGGAAATGTGTTTGTCAGGAAGAGGAACCTTGTGAGATTTAATCAACAGAAGTGATGAAGTTGAGATAAAGATGCTGTATTTTTTTCAAGTATTTGATTTGGGCAGATTTTACCATGATTTGATTTCTTCATCATTATTCATATTCTTACACACACACACACACACACACACACACACACACACTTCCCTACATACCCACTCGCAGCTTCTGGGATCTACTCTGTGTAACCATTTCCAATGTTTAGAAGAAGAGTTAGTAGGAAGGCACTAATCCATTTGAGAATCCTAACAGGATTGCATCCTAATCACATCAGGGTCACATCAGGATCAAACCAAGTTCGCGACAGAATTTCAGGTTCCTATCAAGTCCCCACCGAAATCCTAAGAGGATTGTAACAAGATCACATGAAGTTCATCTCCGAATCATACCAGGATCACAGCAAGATTACACTGGGTTCAGCATATTCCGACTAGTCCTCTATACCCTCCTCTCATACTGCAGCAAAGATCAGGTCGAGGAGGTACCTTTAAGTTTAAGTAATAACTTCTTGTCTTGGTTTGTGCTGCTATAACAAAGCATCATGGATTCAGGGGGTTGAACAATAAATATCCATCTATCACCACTCCAGAGACTGGAATATCCAGTATCAAGGCACCAGAAAATCCGTTGCTCATGCGAGAAGAGCCTGCTTTCTGGTTTGCCAATGGTCATCCCCTTGTGTCTTCGCATGGTGAGGAGAAGCTTCCTGTCTCTCGTTTCCCCTTATAAAGATTTTGCTTCCATTCATAATGGTTCCATCTTTGTGACCTACTTTCTTCCCCCAAACCCTTCTTCCTGACCTTGTCACCTTGATGGTTAGGATTTCAGAATGTGGTGGACATCAGATTTAACTGGACTACATCACACATTCCTATGGATTAAACAAATGGAGATTCTTCTCTTCTCATCAGAAATAGTCAGGAATGCTATCTACTGCCTAGGCTCAGCCTTCTTTCTCTGTCTCTTAGCCTAAAATTGCTAGTCACCTCTTAGTCATAAAGTGGCTACTGGCATTCAGGTATGGAGGGGCAATTTAATGCTGGCAGCATCTGAGAATTCCCTGGACTAAAGGAAGCCTTTCATGGAAACCAACTTTCTCATACATCCCATTGGCCAAACCAGGCTATGTGCTGCTATAACAAAATACCATAGATACAGGTACGGATACAGACATTTATCCTCACAATTCTGGAAGCTGGAAAATGCAGTACCAAGGTACCAGCAAACCAGATGCCCAGCCAATGGAAACCTGCTTCCTGCTCAATCCATGGTCAATCCTAGGGACATGTTGTTTCAAACAAAGGGTCCTATGAACAAGGAATGAGATGAAAAACAGAGGCTACTTCCAGTGCCTTCTGTGGACTCATTCCCCTTCCCCTGTAGCATTTTTACTTAGCGGAATGAATGGGCAGATGAATCTGTAGCATCTTCTTCCTTCCCTTCTCAACAAATGTTTCACCCCATAAATTATTGGCAGGGAAAAAATCATGTAAATCAGGTCACAAATACAGATCCTGCTGGAGAGTGTGGTGATGCTGAGACTCCAGGCTGTGGGTGTTGCTGAAGGCGTAGGAGGTGAGTCTGTAAGAGTATACACATCACGTGACTTAGTGAGCCTGAGCAGGTGAGTGTCAACTGTTATTTTAGGGGATCAGAAAAGGGCAGTATGGCTGAAGGCAAAGCTGAACTTTTCCATCCCTTCCCCATAGGGAAGAGAACTCAAAGTGTCTAAAGTACATGGTAAAAACTGTCAAAACAAAGAATAGAAGTCAAAGCAAAACAACTCTTCATTCCCTGCCTCTCCAGAGCTAACCCTGCCTGCATGGGATAGAAGAGCAGGGTAAAAGTCAAAACTGTAGAAATGTCCCTGCCCAGGTATCACCCCTCCCTGCCCTAGTGTGCAGAATAACATGGAATAAAATTAACTTCAAGTTCATAATCCTCAGCAGTAGCAACAACACATGGCTGCTGTGTTTGTTGTGTCCAATTTCTAGAACAGTTTAAAGCTGAGACTGCCTCCACTGCAGCACACAAAGAGCCACTTTGAAAAGATAAGCACAAAACAGGGGGCAGGCCCAAGATTCCACTCACTGCTCCCTCAGGAAGACGCGACCACAGACACATGGTGCAGTGACGTGAACCAAGAGGCTGAGCCCCGTGAGGCCCCTTCCATATCCACAGGATGACCTCTGGCCCATGACCTCATGTCACTTCCTAAAACAGGGGGTTTACATCGTTAAAGACAGCACATATGTTTCTCAATGCCACCCCACAATGATTTCCAACTTATCATCACTGTCTCAGTGGAGAATGAGAACAGAGACAACCCTTCCAGATTCAGAAAACCACTGGCTCACTCTATCGTGAAAAGGAACTCCCGGCCCAGTCAGTTTCTAGATCTATCCATGAGTCTTTGAAGATGACACTTCTTTGGAAGGCTAGATGAAGGCAGACAATGAAAATACAACATGGTTGCTCATTCATTCACCTTCCCTAAAGGCCTTGAACATCTCCAAAGAAGCCTACATGGGGTGAGAGCAAGGCAGTGAGGATGCAATTAGAAGTAGTTCAAGTTCAACTCAATACCCCAATGAAGAAAAAGATTCCATTTTTTTTTCTACTTTCAAAGGTTTGTGGATGTTAAAACTTGTTAAATTCCTGGCATTGTCTCCTAGCTTATATCCATTGGCCATTCTCCCAATGCCTTCACAAACACCCACAGAGCGTTCCGCTTCCTTTCAGGGAAGCAGCCTCTGAGTCCTGTTTAGCACCCTATTAGCTACTTCTCCTGTGAAGAACAGCCCATCACTGGAGAGCACTGGAGATATTGGGTGTAACCTGGTGCTGTTTCCCTGACTCACCATGTGTCCTGGCTGTTTCTGTTAGTTTGTCTCCCTGCCTATTTGAAAGATGAAAAATAGCATGTGGCTCCTCTTCCCCTCCCAAAGGCTAAGTGAGAATTGATGCAAAGCACTGGGGCAGTCCTTGGAGGAGGACACCCTGCCAGGGCTGGTCAAGGTAATTTCTGTGGTGTTGCTCCAAGTAGAGAAGCAATGTGCAAAATCCAAACACTTACAATCCCTCTGCTTCTTACTAGCTTGATGTGAGATCAGAAGGGAGGGAAGGAAGAGGCAGAAGGATGAGGGAAGGGAAAGGGAATGAGGACTAAGAAGACTGAAGGTGAGAGAGAAATTAGGACCATCCACTGAGGTCAGCATTCAGCTCCTGGCATTAATAGAGTAGAGTGTATGCTGTCTGGCCACTCTGTCTGATGGCAAGCATGACCCCACCTCTCCAAGCCTGTACTATAAGGAATGGATCCTTGGAAGGTTTCCCAGCAGGTTAAACACTGTAAGACAGACTGTAGATATTTCCTCCATCACAGCCTCCAGAGCTGCTCCTTAGACATTTCTCCTTTTACCTGCATGTGCCTATAAATATCCTACCTTTATCAAAACAAGTTATTTTCCTCCCATCATCTCTCATATTCCAAGTCTTTAGCAAAGAAATCTCAAAGGGCAGATTTAGAAGCAGTAATGAAGCATGCGTTGTGTACATAACCTCCACTCTCAGACTGATGATGCTGCTACTCCCAGCATTACTCAGCTTGGCAGAGCAAAAGGCTACACTCAGAGACGGGAGACTTTGTTCCAGATGTCTAATTCCTTATTTGACTTCTCCATAGCTGATCAGTACAGCTATGCAATTAAATGAATTTCAAACTTCTGAAAGAAGTCATTTTAGATTTCTCAAAGAAGGGTGATTAAAAAAAAAAAAAAAAAGGTATTCTTGTTCCTAGGCAGAAGGTCAGGAAATCCCATCTCGTAACCTCCAGACCAAGCAGATTCCATGCAGTGAAGAATCTTGAAATAGGCTGAGTAAACTCCAAGGGCATTTGCTTGCCTTCTTATTTTGAATGAAAACAAACAAAATACCCACCAGAGGCCCTGGCTAGTTTGGGATGGACATGACCATTCATTAAACAATAACTTAATGGAGTATCAGTTTAAATGTAGGGATCTATTGTCTTTAATTACTTAGGATTAAATACAAGTGAGAGTAGTATTACCAAACAGTTTATATTAAGCTAATCATTTTACTCTTTGTAGGTAAAACTGTGATGACTATGATCTTCAAAGTTGTCAGTGGAAGAAAACTTCCCAAAAGAATTTCTAGGAGCAATGAGAAGGTAGGCAGTGGTTTTACCTTCAGTGCTGCTGAAGGAGCCAGCATTTCTAATGGGGTAATGATAGAAGTTAACTTTGAGCAACAAAATATAAGGAATCAAAGCCAAGAGTGAGTTGGTACCGCTTTGCTTCCTAACTTTATACACCTTATTTTATTTTGGCATAAGATACTGTCACAAGAATCAGGAGTGCTCAACCATACAGAATAGAATTCTGCGTCACCATGGCCAGTGCATCAAAGCCCATGGGTGTGACAATAATCTCGTCCTTTCCATTCAAACACATGCAGAGAGAAAGAGAGAGACAGAGAAACAGAGTGAGTGCTATCGACTTCTTCAGTTTTCTGCCATAGTAAAGAAGGCAATAATTGTAGGGGAAGAAGTGTGCGTTAACAATTTCTTGATCTTAAAAATGGATAAGGAGAATAAAAAACTATCTGCTCCTTGCTCCACCCTACTGTTGTGAGAAATAAATGAGAAAATGTGTAAGTATACTCTTTGCAAACCTTTAAGGAGTTATGCTAATATTTGTTGTCAGATTATTTAGCTCCTATGAACCTTATTTATCTCATTTATGAAATGGATATTAAGATAAAATCTCTCTCCTTGTCCTCATTTGATTTCACGAGCCTAAGGCAAATAATGCATGTAGATGTTTGGGAGACAATCAAGTACTTTATATTGCTTGTTATTAAATTAGGTTAACCTTGAGCTTCCCAATACTCTCCTACCAAGACTATCTGAGTCCTCTCAAAGCTTATTGTCCTTCATTTCTCATTTGGTGACCTTGTACCAAAGATCCCTCCTGACATAATAGCAATCTGGCAAACATTGCCATTCTCAAGTACCCCTTCCTTCCTCTTCCAATTTAAATAATTGTTTGCATAGATCTGCATAGATCTGCATAGGTTATACATCAGTGGTTCCTTTAGTTAGGCATCTGCACTGGAAATAATCAAGCTATTACTAACATGGATTCCTGTCTGTTTTCTTCTGTATACTAAAAAATAAAATGTTCTCTTTAAGGAAAACTTATATAGTGAATATTTAAAAGTTAATCTTAAAAGCACATAGAAAATTAATTATAACATGATTATGGTTGACATCTCACTCCATAGGTTCCCACCTTGTCAAAGCTGCTACAGTTACCCATGGTTATTTAGCTGAACCTTTCTCCAGGTCCCTTTATATCTTCTGAGTTCAGGATAGCTATAATTACTCGGTGGAAAGTTATAAAATACTTTTCCTAATTATGAAAACAAATTAAATAGTAATTAAAACTATATTCTAACACCATATACAACTAAATAAGTAAATGAATGTCTGTAAACACCCCAAAGATTTTTGGTGAGTGTATTTACAGCAGTCTGCAACCTGCTTTTTCTTATGTTGTGGTGTCTTTGTGCCATAACTGTAAGTTCTTATTCATCATTATTAAAAAGGCTTCACAATTTTATATTACCCTCATACATCACAATATATTTAATTATATTTAAACTACTACTAATATCCCAGTAATAGAAAAATTATGCACTCTTTACTTAACATGTGAAAATGATGCCTATCCTAAGGTCTTGTCATGCTGCCTCCAGGTAATTAACTGGTGGAAATGAAACTTATGTCTATAGAAGACCTGAGCACACATATGCATAGCAGTTTTATTTGTAATAGCCAACATCTATAAGCAACATAGTAATGCATTAAAACGTAATTAGTGGGCTGGAGAGGTAGAACAGCATTTAAGAACACTTGTACTTCCAGAAGACTTTGCTAGTTCAGTTCCTAGCATCCATACTGGAAGGTTCACAACTGTCTGGAACTCCAGCTCCAGAAAATCTGACACCCTCTTCTGGCCTCCATGGGTACTACACACACTCACACACACACACACACACACACACACACACACACAGAGAGAGAGAGAGAGAGCAGGGTTGGGGGAGGAAAGACAAGCAGATAGAAAGACAGACATGCACATAAGCAAAGTAAAAATAAAAAATGAACACACTGGTAGCAATGAGTATCAGAGTAATTAAGCTCACTGAAAGCAGCTAGACACAGTACATACCCCAAGAGCCTACGGTTAAGGATTCTAGAAAGAATCCACATTGCAGTGAGAGACAGTAAGCTGGTGGTTGCCCACAGAAGAGAGAGGGAGAGGTGAAGGGACACTTCCTTAGAGGATGGGATGGTGATGACCCTGTTCTGAATGTAGTGACTATGATCCCAGATGCTACTGTGCCCAGATAAAGTACATGTAGTTGGCATATCCATCACACCACATTGTATAACACCACTGTAGACCTGCGGATTGCTTAGCACATTCTTTTCAACTGGTGGAAGCCTTTCCTTGGACTCGTTCTGCCTAATGCAACAACTACTATAAAATAAGTTCTTCCCAGGTCCCAAGGTCGCTATCCTGAATTTCCAGATCCTTCCTGAAGCTGAGTGAATCTTAAAGCACAGCTCTGATAAAAACTTTTCATCTGCTCATTACCTAATGCATTAGTTTTTAATTAAGTCTCCACATGAAACTCTTATTAGGGTTTTGGAGACCTATTTGGCCCCAGTCTCTTTTTAAATCCTTTTTTTCCTTTACTCCTTGTTTCCTGTAATCCATGAGCCACATGCAAATTAGATCATCAGCCGGGAAGGTCACTGAAGCAAATCACTTCATGTTTAAGGCTTAATTTTCTCATCTGTAAAATGGTAAAATGACTATAATCTGGCAATAGTTAATAGGGAATTCAAATATTCTCAGGAGGATTTAAAGCTATGATTGGCATGCAGTACTCTGTCTGGATCCATATCTCTTATGCCCATAATACATGTTTTTTTTTTCTTCTTCTTTATTTCTGCAATTCCAATTCCATTCAGCCTTGCGATCTCTCAAAGTCCTCTGAATTCTCTTCATATAACTACGTGTGTTAGGACACATGCTCAGCTTCCTTACTTCTCTCATGCATGTCTGTGATTGCCACAAACATCGTGGTGTCTTTCTGTCAACTCTCATCCATAAGATGCTCAGGGTCTGGCTGGCCTGATTCAAACTGCTTCTCCCAGTGTGTCTTGACAGTGGTGTGCCACAGATACCGCTCATGGGTGAAAGGGAAGACTTCCTGTGCCCTGTCCTATGGCATGAGTCATCATTACTTAGACCTCATTTCTCAGCTCTCAAGAAGAAAATGACTCCAGAGTTATTTCTAGTGACATGTGAGCATTGCCCTTTCAAACCCCATGTCCACAGGACAGTGGCCAGTGTCTGGGTCATGCGCTGACATGACTATACTGTATCTCCTGGCTAGCAGGGTACAGCTGGGGTCTTCTCCCTGCCTCTTGGGCTCCATCTTCCCTTCATACATACACTTCTCTATCCATATCTTCAGCTCTTCCTGGGGCTTTGGAATCTATTAAACTCATTAGTAATTTCTATGATCGCTTGCCTAGTTTTCCGCCTAATCAAGCTGTCAGGCTTCTGAGGAAAGACCCATGCCTGTTCCCATAGCAAATGGCACTGAGCACACAGAAGTCAGTGAATAAATATTTGTTGCACAAGATTAAAATTATTTGAAGAGTTTCTCAATAATCTCATGACAAAAGTTCCCCTATTGTTCTGAATTTTCAGACATGTAAGTTTAAAAAAAAAAGATTATTTGATTCAAAGAATGAGGGGAGTGCAGACACTATACTACCAAGTAAATGTACTTAAACTTTGCCCCAGAAAAGAGGGTTCACTAAGGAAGTGAGAGGAAAGAGAATGCCTAAATTTATTATTGCATATCATGCAGGATCAAAAGATAAAAGCCTTAGGTTTGGGGAGAGCAGATTTAGTGAAAAACCAATGAATTAACTTTGCATTTAAAAAAAGAGACATACTTAGATATTTTGGCAATTAAAATGTTTAAATGTGTTAACTAGAAAGAAGACAATGAATTTATGATATCATAATAATTAAAACACACATACTAATGACAGAAAAAACTCAAGTAACCAAATGTCTGGGAGTAGAACACTAATCAACTCAATGCTGAATAAACCACAAGCTACAGCTCTGTGCATGGTCATTATGATGATTTTGGATAGGAATGGTGCCAATGGTCAATAAAACTCCTTAGAATCATCTTACTGAATGATCTAAGTATACAATCCCATTATACACATAATAACTCATAAATACATATCATGGTTTATGAAATAGGAGAATGACCACACTAGGAACACTCGCTTGTAGTAAAGATTGTGTTATTTTTGCTTTTGTTGTTTAGTTGCCTTTCCTAAAATTTCTTCAGTAAATATGAACAGGTTCATAAAGGGAGTAACTGAGAAATCAGGGACTGCAAACAGATTCCATAGCCACGCAGGGTACAGAGAAAACCAGTGCAACACAATGAGATAGCACAAAACAGCCATGACAACAGCAAGCTATTCATATTGAAAACATTAATGGTTCAAAATCTGACAAGCATGAAAATGGGGAACTGACTGTAGCTATCACAGGTGTTTTCTATGTAAAGAGAAATAAAGGATCATCAAGGGGGACAAAGCAAGGGGCTAGAGAAATGGTTCACTTGGTCAAGTACTTGCCAGAAGAGCATGAAACACGAGATTTGATCCCTAGAACCTACATAAAAAGCTAGATGCCATGGCATACACCCGTAGTCCTTGCAATGGGACAGCAGAGACAGGAGACTCTAACCAATCTTGCCAAATTGAAGTGGTGAGCTCCAGATTCAGTGAAGAGACCCTGCCTTAAAAGTAAGGTGGGTCCAACTGAAGAAGACACCTACAATTGACATTTTTTATTGTCTCAATATGAATATACATGTATACGCAGGAACATGTATACATACAATACACAACAGAGAGAGAGGGGGGGAGAGGGGGAGGGAAGGAGGAAGGAAGGAAGGAAGGAAGGAAGGAAGGAAGGAAGGAAGGAAGGAAGGAAGGAAGGGAAAATCAGTAAAGAGAAGAGAAAACAAAAGAACATGGACCACACCATCTAATGTTTCTGAGCCCAAAAATGAGAGTTAGAATAAGTCAAAAAATGGACAGACTACTCGAGGTTCTGCTTCCAGGGAGGGAATGTCACCAAGTGGAAGCAAAGAGCCTGGCATGTGGAAAACAGAGGGGGATTAAAGAGGCTGCTCTTGGTTTGAGAACCTGAGTGCATGTATGTGTGTGTGTGTGTGTGTGTTTGTGTGTGTGTGTCCATCCTGAAGAACAGAGGGCCATCTGTGCCAGTGGCTGACACCTGCTCCTGGTGTACACCTCTTGCCCTGCTCTGACGCTGAGGCTGGATTTTCAAGAACTACGTTTTCCAGATATTCCTCCAGTTAGCTTTCTTTAAAGTGCAACAGCTGAAGATACCAAAATGGGCAATGATGTCACTGGCTTTGCTATCTTAGCGGTGGCACAGATCTAGTCTTCAGCGTCTAGCTCATTTCTAAGCATCCATAACCTTTAGAGAACCCTATTTTAATACAAACAAGCAATAAGTCTGCAGGGCCCATCCACTGAGGAACTCCACCTGCCTTGGTCCTCTGTCTCTGAGAGTGGTACCCATTCCCTCTGGGGAGGCTCTACAACTCTCTTCGGTAATCTCTGAATACTCATAAAATTCATTCCCTAAGTTAAATTCTCTCCACTGAAAATACCTAGCCTCCCAAGTGGTCCCAGATTAATACAAAGAGACATAAGGAAAACGGACCCAGGACACCAGTGAGGCACTGTGGGGCCTGCAAGCATCTCCCACTTGCATGGTAAGCATTTTGATTCAGCCTTTCAATGTTACTAGGCTTTTCTAGTTGCTAAATGCCTAAAATTCTATAGCCCATGGAGATCTGCCTTATTGTGACCCTCAGCATCACTGAGCTGATGCTAGATGCCATTGAGCTTCCTCCTTGTGACCCTCAGCATCACTGAGCTGATTCTAGATGTCTTCCCACCTACCCAAGTTTTCTTTCAATGCTTCAAATGTTGTCTACCAAAAGCATATTCATTTCCAAATTAAATATCTCCCACTCCTTCCATCATTTTCTGTCAAAATGTTTTTCCTTCACCTTCCTAGGGTTTATTACATTGAAAAAAAATTCTTGATGTCCATGTAATGCTCAAGTTATGGCCAGATGAGAACCAAGTCCTCCATGTTTTGAATAGCATTTAAGAAAAATTGCATTCAGCAACTCACCTACTCAAGAACTATACTTGTATTAAATTTGATAGTTTATTTAAATCTTACTTAATGGGGTAGGGATGTGGTAAATTTGCATGAAATATGTTGAAAAGGGTCCCAAAAGGTGTCATTTTATTTAGAACCAAAAGAAAAAAATAAGAATGTTTAAAGAGTCTTTGATAGAAATAGAAGGGGAGGCAGTCATATAATTCCAGTTTTAGAAAAAAATGTTGAAGGATATAATTCCTCTAGTAATTCACATCTGTTATGTTTCTTTCTTTAATTTTCCAATATGATATCCTCTGAACATGTCCTTTTTTCCTTTTTAGCTTCTCAGTGTAATATTACATTCCAATGTAATATATCTGATTGAATAAATGAAGACACATCATAACTTGTTTAGGTTATGTCAATATTGCCTGAGGTTTTGGCTGCTTTTATGGTAACTAAATTTTGTGCTACCTTAAATTGCATCAGTAGGAAGATTTTTTTTAATTGATGCCTTAACTAAACCATACCTGTCCTCTTCTGTATCTTTCTACATGTTGTTTTCACCTGAAATCAGGAATACAATTTTCACAGTTCAAGTCAATATTGTTACATACATTTCTAGCCTGCCAGTTTCATTTTTGATTGTGATCTTTGCTTGCTGACATACCGAGTCTCTTTTCCTGTTTCTTGTCATTCATGATGATGTAGATGGTCTTACTATACTGTTATGTAAATTTCTGAATAACCTAAAAAGGAAGAGAGTATTTCCAGGACAGAGAATTGCCACCTCACGCTGAGACTATACCATGGGAAGTGTGAGTTTGTCACCTTCTTTAGCCCCAGCTTGGGGAATGAGGATGAGGGATCAGCTACATCCAGAGTAAAATGAGTCATCACTACAATGTATGGGATTCTCAGTGGGGAAGCCTAGCCATCTTGGATCAGAAATCTGTTATGTTTAGGAATGGCAGTGTAGGCAATTGGATACAGAGGTAAGTGCTGGGCAAAACTATAACAGAATGATAGGTGGACCCTAGATTTTAATAAGTGGCCAAAGAAGCCACTTAGAAGACAGAGATGTCTTAGAAATCGTATGAACTGGAGCAGTATGAACCCAGGCTAAAGGATGCTTCGTATTACTGGGTCAATCAAATTCATGTGAGCTAGTAACCAAGACAACAACCAAGGTGCACATGGAGCAACATTTGATGCTGTAGGTTGGCATGGCTGTGACAAAGACCCAGGAGCTTAGGGAAAGACTGTGCCGTGCTGGCACTGAAATCTTAAGGAGAAATCCCTGATAACTGACACCATGAAAGGGGTAGCTCATTCCTTTGCAATTGTGGAGCATGCTGAGAAGAGTACAGAAGAAAGAACTCCAGGGGGGGGGGGGCTGGAGTTCAAGGTACAGGAGGGGAAGAGGAAGGAGAGGGAGAGAAACTCACAACTGGCAGAGAAGGAAGGAAAGAACAGTGTTTCACTGGCTCCAAGAGCCAGAACTTGCAGGGAGTGAATAGCAGGTTTTGAACTTCCTTACTAAATCCATTGCTTGGGCATGAACGCTTTACGGTAGCAAGTTTCCAATGGCATGTTGATCACCTGTTTGTGCTTCCAAGTTTTAAAACAGACACAAGTCTGAGAATGTGACACCTACAAACCAGAGTGATCATCACCCTCTGGAGCCACTCCTTTTGGGGTTCCTTTTTATAGGGTGCCTACAGCTGCTCCCCGGAGGTACATAGACATAACAACCCCGCGACACCGGGAACGACTGGAAGAAAGACCAGTGAGAGGCTGGTGTGTGTCTCATCGGGATGCCTTTCTCCTCTTGCCTCTGGCTACCAACTTATTTTGGTAGGTTGATGGGACGGAAGGTGGTATTATTGCTTCTGACTTGGCTTTCTGTTTTGGTCTTTTACACATAATCTGCTCCCTGACCCGGCATTAGCATAATGCTCATTAATCAAGCTCTGGCCTCCAATTAATGGCCAGCTGTGTGGATGCCATAGATATATTAGCTTCTGAGTCAGTCAGGCAAAAGGCTAGACAAATGATTTTGGCGGGAGAGACAGGGAACATTCTAATTCTGACAGAGCCCAGAGCTATCTCCCAACGCGAGAAACACACATTGATCTCGCTTGTGAATGACTGGAGGAGGCACTAGGAGGGGTTTTATCCCTTCCTCTAGACTCTGGCCCTCCCCAGATGGCCTGAAGACAACCCTTCCTTCCATCCTCTGGCCTGGGGTCACACCCCACATCACTGAACAGACAGCCAACCAAGGAAGAAAGCCCTGATTTATTGCTCTTGGCAACATCCAGCCTGGGCATTTCTATAAACCCAGTACCGGGCCTGACTAATAAAACATACACTCAGAGTTGCCCCTCAATAAATGTCTTTCAACCTTTAATCCTGTTCACTGCAGTCTTTTAGGGGGCATTGATTCAGTGGGCATGAGGGCTTTTCCTTCCATCTATCTCCTCCCAATCGATGTCCTGTCGCCCTGTTCCACCCAGCCTGACAAAGGGGAGGCCTCAGAGGAGAGAGGGAAGGGGAAGGGGCGGGCATCCTGCTAGATTTATTTTATTCCTTATGAAAGGGCTTTTAAGATTGTTCCTGGAATCCTGCTCCAGGTCACTTTTTGACCCCCAATACTTCTAGGTGACCTCTTTGGCTTGAGCAACAGAAGCCACATCCCAGAGTAGCCCTGCAGGCATCAAGAAGCCTTTGTGCACCTCCTCCCTGATAAAGTAACACTTCTACCCTTTGCCATACCCCCAGCCTTCCCCCAAGGTACCCGTCTTTGTTGTGAGCATCAGTATCTGCCCACACATCAAAGTGATGCTTTAGAGCTGTCGGCACTCATTTCCCTAGCTGCATATGAGGGTAAGAAGCGGGACTTTTGTTTCAAGCTGAAGGCACTTGTGCATGCCATCATCAGTCCCTATGCCCAGAGGGATTCATCCATCCATCATTCCCATTATCTTGCCCCTCCCTCACGCAAATGCTTCGCTGCAATGGTTCTGTTTGTATGATTCTCCTGATTGTAGAAGCTTGGTTAATTCACTCAAGGTCACAGCTGGTATCAGAGCCATAGGAACAGAGTCTTGCCCCTGAAATTTGCTCTCTCCTCCAGGAGATATGAACTCCCTCTCCACCCTCAACTGTTAGAGGGCATGGATCAAAACTCATTTTGTTTCTCAGACCACCACATACTTCTCGGTGTCAAGCACACAAGCCAGCACCTTCGTAGATGTTGGACAAATATTTGCTTGCAAAATGTACTCAGGAGCTCTGTCCCGAGATCAGTCCAAGCATGTCTTCAGATGCGTCCCCTGGTATTTCGTAGGGAGCAAGCATTAGACACTAAACAGTGTTTCCAATTCTTAGAAGGAAGCATCCAAATCTTAATTGAGTTCGAATCATCTGCTGAGTGTTAGCTGTAAATAGGCAGGAATATACAATCTGCCACTTGAGACTGTCCTAGTTTCGTTTCAGAGTCTGTAGCCATTATGTATGCCTTGGGCAAATGTCTGCGCTGTAGCAAGGGAAAAGTATAGAGAGCGTTAGGGCAAACCGACCACTCTTCCCTCCCATCACAGAAAGGACCTGCAGGCAATGCCCAAAGATGATGTCATCCTCATTCCCCTTCCCTTGCTGGTGCTTCTTTGTTGAAAGCCGCCATCCTCCCTACCCTCAGTTTGGCCTCTCTTCAGCATCTCCAAAGGTTCAAAGGTAGGCAAATACACTTACGGTCTGCCAATGGAATGGCAGGTTGCATTAGCCGCGAGGGAATTAACAACATCCTATCCAATTTCCAGAGAGGCTTTTGACATAATTCTTCCCATATCTCTGCAGATTAATATATCTGCAAAGGTAACTCTGCCATGAGAGCCAACTGCTAATTTCTTTGCCTCATATCCTCCCTCCCTGCCTCTTGCCTGCCTCCCCCTTTCCCTCCTCACTGAGCCATGGCCCGTGCAGAGCATCCTCTCTCGGGGGTAAGCCTACATCCTGGCTTTGGGTTGACAGCACTGACATCTTACTTAGCTGTTGGCAAGGAAGTCACTAGCAGAAAGCAGGGGCCAACCCATACCGATGAGAACTGGAAGTCAATCTGCTCCACCCAACTCTCCTTTCTGGCAGAGGAAATCAAATTGAGATGGAAATTGACTCCAAGATCTTCATTTTCTCCCTCACTTCCTACTCTAGTTCTTGTTGTTGACCCCAAAAGGAAGGGCTCTGGCTGGCTCGGTCTTTCCCAGGCAGCCCATAGCCAGAAGGCTGAGCTCAGAGCCGGGAGGCAGATTAAAATACAGTTATGACTTTTTGAAAGATGGCTTCCAGGTCCACCCACATGTTCCAAAGGAAGAGGAGATCCGGGTTCTGTTCTCTCTGGTACTTCAACTTCATCACTGGGGAGGCAGTTGAGGGTGGCCTGCTTTGCTCCTGTCCCTGCTTATCTTTTCTCTTACACAAACAGGTATGCTTGTAACTTTTGAAAAGTTTCTATGACAGATGAGGAGACTCTGGTCATAAGGCCCATGAAGGTACCTAGAGTCCCATTATCTCTGCTTTTATCTCTGAGCTAAGGTCAGGTTTTCAAAACACCAGACATCATGAGTAAGCCAAAACCAAGCCAAAGAAACAAATTCTCTCAAATTCTTTCAAATTCTCTCTCTCTCTCTCTCTCTCTCTCTCTCTCTCTCTCTCTCTCTCTCTCTCTCCCCCTCTCTCCCTCTCTCTCTCTCTCTCTAAGATATAAATGCTTCCTTCTGTAAAACACCATGGCTCGTAGAGAGAACAGAGGAGCTAATGTGGTCACAAAGTGGAGTGCTAGTGTTTCTCTGTTCCTTTTTTTGTCCCTAGTCTCTCAGTGAACATCAAGTGCTCGAAACACACTGTGTGGCCCAGCTGAAGAAATTCTAAACATTGCTTCAAGGGTCTAACTCACAACTCATCCTGAGCCATCACTAGAAAACTCCCATTAATGAGCGAGAGGGGAAGTGTGTGTTAATGAGCTGAGGGTGAGAATGGATGCAAATAAGCAGCCGGGATCCAGCATGGGCGGCAAATGAAATAATTACCCAGCTTACCATTGTTATGATGCAATAAATTTAATGTAATTCATAAAGGCCAACCCCGTTTTCTTTTTTTCGTTCTTTCTTTTTAAAGTCCTTTTTACATTTTCAGAATTATACCTTAATTAGCATAGCATTTAAATTAGCGAATGGAGTCTTAATGAGCAGAAGAAATAGACTTTTGTTGAAGTGGTAACTAAAACAAATAAATCTACTTCCTCTTTCAAGAGCCGTTTGCTTATGCTGCATTTAATAGCCCAGTGTACCATATACAATTTGTGGGAGAGATAAGTAATTAAATTAGAAGACATACTGGCCAGCACCCAGATCCGTGGACCCGCTCCTTCTCCATCTCTCTCACAGTTACCCTTTATTCTGTGGGCCTCTGCAATACAGAGCAAATTCTGACTCCTCCAGGCACTGGATCTAAAACAAACTTAAGGTTTAAAACGGTGGCTCAAGCTGGTGCACACTTTCCCCGGTCACATGAACTTATGTCATTCACGGGCTTGAAGACAGAGGAGACAACTCTGGCCTAAACAATGACTTGCTGCCAGATTTCCTTGCTTTTCTCTAAGATCTCTTTCCAGGCTGACTGTGCTCGCTTGCTCCCGGTTGGGCACTTGGGACCAAGAAGACCCTGGGAAGCACTGCCCAAGGGAGCATCACAGTAGCAGGAGAGAGCAAAGAGATCTGACCACTAGTGTCCCAGGAGCTGCCCAGGGGAGCATCACAGGTTTGGGAGATGAAGGGTCTGTTTGTAAACTGACCCCGGAGGTAGCCGGCCTCAATTCAGACCATCTGGTTCTCTGTGTGCTCTTTCTGTTATACTGCACGCAGATGTTTGCAAACACATGGCTGGGACTTCTGAGATAATTCCTAAGAAGGTAACATACTTGTCTTAAATTTGAAAGTTGATCTAAGCTCAGATCTTAGAGTGACCCTTGTCTGTGGTATGAAAGAACTACCGTACAACCAGTCAATGGTCTGGTCTCAGCATAAAGGCTGGATGCCACATGCATGACATTGAAGGGTCCAAACTTGGTCCATTTCACAAAGAGACTCTAAGAGTGATAAGGGAATAGAGAAAGGCTATGAATCATCTGATCCGACTTTTCTTTACAAATCTAAGTCATGGGCCTCTTGCCTATCTGTCCCACCTCCATCTAGCCAGTCTCGTCGGACACTGAAAAGGTGGACGCCTCCCTGGTCTCTCAGGAACAGGTATGGACCCTGATTTTCTAGAAGGTTCAGAACCAACCAGACATTTGAGCTTCGGAAGCTAATCCACCCAAGTGAGCCAAGTGCTAGTTGATTAATTCTTTCACCCCATGTTCACATGGGATGAACAAACTAGACAACCCCCCCATCCACATGGCCCAAACTCCTAAGAAATGGGTCGGATCTCCCCAGCATCTCACAGGATCATGTGTAGTCATAAACATTGCAAATAAAATGGAAGATGGGGTCAGGGATTGTGCAGTTCTGTAAGGGTGTATCCATCTCACATAGCAACTTTGCAGAGTCACAAATCTTTCACGGAGATGGCAACTGAGAGCTTTTCCTCAGAGAGATACGCCATGTGTGCAAAGGGACCTAGGCAACAACCAGCTCTGTCAGCTTGAAGGCAGTAGCACTGGAGTGAATGGGAGAGGTATACCTGGGACAAACCACAGAGGGACACCTGTCCCTGGTTTCTAGTCTTGAGTTTTAGGGGACGCTCCGAAGTGAATATTCTCTTACATACATCTGTCCCCTGCCTGGGACCACGGCTAACCCTAGCAAATACCCAATATTATTATGATTATAATTACCTTAATAATGCTTACAGATATAATTATTCTATTGTAATGAAGGCTGAAAGAAGAGGGCTTTGACACACAGTCACACACATGGAGTATCACATTAAGTTCCTCCTCTTTTATTTTGCCTTCCTGAGGACACAAGGGATGTGTGAATGTCCAAAAAATTTGCAGAAGGGACAGACGTTCATTCTAGCTCCTCCCCATTGGGTGTGGAGGGTGAAAGATACACAAAACAGGAGAGGGCCCAGAGAATTTGGGTGATTACAGTATAGGAACAAGGTGACAGACAGATGATAAGGGCAGTGCCTCTCTCAAGGATATTGTAATCAAACCCAGAAGGGATTTGCTCCATAGGATTCCTGGTTTCAGTGCAGAATGTTCTATGTGCTTGGTCCACAGGGAGCAGAAAGTAGTGGCTTCTAGAGGGAAGAGAACAAGGCATTTGATGTTCTCTACTCTGCCTCAGATCATTTCAGTGGACCGCAATGCTTCAGAGTATGTGTTTGGCTTTCTCCCTGCCTGATAACACCATCTTAGTTAAGTTATCACATACTTCCAACCTGTTCTCCCAACTGTGAGGCTCATCCTGGAATACTTGTGAATTGACCTGGTTAACACAGGAGGTAGTAAAAGTTACATATTATTGAGCATGTATTATATTCGAGGCTGAGAAGACAGTGCTGTAGAGACCTTGGTACGGGTAAAGCAGTTTGTTTAAAAAATCATCTTCATATAACAGATGAAGAAGCAGAGGCAGATAGAAGGCTACATTTTCTACTTAGGGGTTACCAGAAGGAAGGACTGAACCCTAGTTCTTTGATCTTCCCACACAGCTCCCACTCTGCTCTCTTACTTAGGGACCTGGAGAATATCACGCGTAAGAGCTGACCACGTAAGCCTTCTCAGGTCTTCTGTGTCTGATCGCTCACAAGAAGGATGCTAAATGTACCGGAAACCAGAGGCCTTGAACCAGACCAATGACTCACTAGCAATGAGCATCTGCTAGTAAAGCTGTTTGGACAGAAGGGTGTACTGTGTGGCCCACTGTGGCTTCCAGTGCTACCAGGATGAGTGAAGAGGTGTTGGAGAGGCAGGAAAGATGCAGGAGTAAAGAGGTTTTGTTGTTGTTGTTTTGTTCTACTTTTGTTTATTTTGTTTTAGTTTGATTTTTTAAATTTTCTTTTGGGGGTTGCTGCAGGGTTGAGGAGAGGATATGGAGGGACTGGGAGAAAAGCAGAATTAGAGTACATGATATGAAGTTTCTAAAGAATCAATAAAGAAACTATGTTAAAAAAAGAATGATGCTCAAATCTCTACCCCTGAATGATAAAAATCTCACCACTCAAGGCTTCTGATCCTGAAACGCAGTTTCTGTGTATGTAACTTAAGAACAGCTTGAATTTACTCTGAGAGAGACATGGCCATGCAGACCTTCTCATAGCTGACATGCGGCAGAGAGCACGCATGATTGGACAGGGACCTCTGTGTGTCTTCTAAGCCCTAATAGGCTTCGTGCAGACAGCCTGGCTAGTCATATCTTCTCAGAGATCTGATTTACTTAGATCTACCTTCTGAGGTTTCTCTTGCAATGAAAAAGAGAATTATCTAAGTGTTTAGTGCAGTCCCTGAATGAAACATATTTTAATGATAGTGGTTGTTGCTATAATTACTACCACTTACTAATATACACAGTGTCTTACAAAGTTGGAGAAACTTTTGCTGAGCTTTGACCCTAAAAGGCCAATAAATGCTCCCAAGGTCCAGGCATCCTTCACCTGGACTCTGCTATAAGGTACTGCTCTTCCTTCTACCTTCAATGCTGAGCTCGATTCGCACTGTACCAAAGATTTCTGATCTTTCTTGCAGATTTAGGATTCTCATGTTTTAGGATTTAAAGCAAGAACATTTGTCCATTGACCCAACCTGATAGACAGATGAAAATCTGCAGAAAAGTGAGCCTCCAAAGTGAGGCAGAGACCACTGACATGGAAAAGGGCTTGGATTCAGCCATCCTGATGAGGGGACCACAAGGAAAGAACCATGCCTCTAGCTGATCCATGTACGATTCCATTGAGCGGTGAGGCCTCAGAGAAGACCCAACTGAGTTGAAAGCTTGAGCGCATAGTTACAGAGGGAGTCAACTCCGGAGCTCAGAGCAGTTTGACACAGGGCTGGGACCAAAATTAGGAGACTGAACAAAAGGCACACACACCCCCAAAATTTCCGGTGAATAAGCCGATGGGGGGAAAAAGCTTTTCCAACGGCAGGCCCCCTCAATTCCACTCTGGCCAGGCAACTGCAGAGAGCAATAAAACTTTAATGGCTCCCAGTGGGTCGATTCGGCAAGAAGGAAAGTGCTATAAATCTCGTCCAATGCTTATGTGCAGCTTAAAAACAAACGGCTCAATCACACTTAGCAGAGCCAGCCAATTTCCCCAGCATGTGGTTGTAGTGGGGGAAGATTTACCCACCTGCATGACTCAGTAGAAGAAGTTTGGTGAAGAGGAGGGGAAAGAAAGGTCAGCGGTGTGACGAAAGTCAACAGTTCTGCAATGGATGGCTTTCTGTGAAAACCTGGACCGCACTTGGTGACCCTGCTGAGCAGCATGGACGGGCAGCCAAGATAAATGGTACCGTGCAGTCATACTTACCCTTGGAGACACATTTGTGACTGCATAACAACCTCCTGGTGCTGCTTCTACAAGCCCACAAGGAGATCTGTCTGTAGCTTTGCATTCCCTATTACTATGGTTGGTTGCCCAGTATGTCCAGAGCCCCTGGGAAGCCCAGTTTCTTATTGATAGTTGTTCTTCAAGACCTCTAAGGACATTTGACCGAGGAGTACTGGGAAGCAGATAGCCCTTCCTCTACCAAGACAGCCACTATGCAATTTCTCAGCTCTCAGAGTACCCACAAAAAGTCACAGGGGATTCAGAGAAAGAAACAGAGATAGAGACACATGGAGAAAAGATGGGTAGGTAGACAGAAAGTATGTGTGTATGGGGGGGGGGTCTGGGAACAGCAGGGAGTGAGAGATGAATATGATCAAAAGACAGTATATAAAATTCTCAAAGAATATAAAACACACATTATTTTGAAAAACATAAGACTTAATCCAAGGATGTACTTTATGGGAAGAAAGTTTGCTAGTGAAATTAAGAAATGTATCAAGAAATGCTAAAATATATTGCAATTGCTCAGAAACCCATTTACCTTATTATTTATAATACTATGTGTCACAGTAGTGTTAAAATTCTTTTACAAGACTAACACCAGTTAACACTCTAAACGATCTGAGTTAGGTATTTTCTCTTTAATGTATTAAGAAAATAAAATTCAAAGAAATTCAGTAATTCACCCAGCTTTTGCTCAAAAAGGAAAAGAAGATTAGACTAGAACTGAGGTCATTGTGTGTAATTATTATTCTCAGGCATCAATACGATCACCGATAGGGATTGATTGCTTTCTTACAGCATACACAAATAAGAACAGAGTAGTATACAAGTAAATACACAAAAACAAACAAGCATAAAACCAATCATCTCTACTGCCCTTTTGCCTGTCTACAGCAAGACAGTGTCCCAATATGGTAAAAACTAGTCTTCTAAGGATAAGGCAAATGACGTCATCTGGAGGGAACAGAAGGAGGGGACACTCGTGGTACCTGAACTAAACAGATAACACATTGGTAATGCGTTTGCCTCTGAGTTTGTGCTAGCTAAGGCAAATGGGAAGGACACTGGCTTATGCCACTCACTCTCTAAAAACAGAAGGCATACAAATTCACCAGGGAAGACAGCATTGTGCTTGGAACCAAACTTAAGCAGAAATTTACTGCGAGATAGTGTGGAGCTGCAATCGCCAGAATTTATAAAAAGGCCTCTGAGTGACAGAGGGGAAAAGTACCTTCAACGCAATTTTTACAAAAGATACAGAGAGGCTGTTCAATTGCCAAGTCTCATATTGATCCAGGTAAAGGTACAGGCATTCCATTAAATCTTGATGCAGCGAGGGCCTCTCTTCAAGAAGAGGATGCCTTCTACCCATCATTAGTATGGCATGTTCTCTGAAATATTTTCTAACAGCGATGATAGATTTGAGTTTTCCCAAGCCGGCGCTGTCACCTACAGCTTCTGTTGTCACGAGCAAGCTCCAGCGAAACAAATGGAGGAGGCTTGCTGACAGGGACCTTAGCCTAGGAGTGACAGCCTCCTAACAAATGACAAGAGCTAGCACAAAACTCAGACATCCTTCATGGCAAGGGAGGCCCTCTCTGCTGACATTTCCAGGCTTAGGCTCTCATATTTACCTTAGATGGGGTCGCTCTTGAAGTTGTGCTCTGTGGTACAATGCCCCTTGAGGAAACAGATCCTTTGTTAAGCCTACACAAAACAATTTTCTAAGTGTGTATGCACATATGTGTGTGCGTGTGCATGTGTGTGCACCACAATTTTCAAACCAAGTTTTTAAGGCTCTATTTTTTTTTATTGCCCTGTAAGAAACACAGGACCTTGCAGGCTGTGAGTCCATTCACAGATCTTCATCTAATACCTTTCCACCAGACTTCCTCCACCTAATTCCAAGGACACGCAATGCAAATGTCCAGCACTCCTTTCTCGCCTCCTTGCATGTGGTCCCTCATTTTTATCAAACATCCATTTCTGTCAGCTTCCTTCCCCCAGGTGGAGATTGCTCATATATTCTGTAAGACATTGCCATGCGAAAGGTCAAAGAACAACCTCAATGAGGCCGCATAGAAAGCCACACTTGCTGAGTTCAGAGGCAAAGGTGAATGACTGAGAAAAGGATCCATTAAGGAACTCCACTTGGGTTGGAGGAGCCTCTTCTAGAACTGAAACATTGACATTTAATTGCATATAATTTTAAAATTCTTTTGGACATTTGTAATAAATTAAAATATGATTTCTCTATAATCCTCTTCAAGGTAGGAAAAAATAGGAAAAAAAACTATAGTGTGAAGGAAAGAAGACAAACAGGAAAACACTTTTTTGTTTCATTCTATGACAAATTTCAGGGTAAGTGGATCAAATTTGCTATTTCTACTGAGGATGGCGACTGGCCTTTGGGCAGAGGACTGAAATAGGACTTCCGGATGTGAACACAACTTTCTCCTTCCTTAGCCATATGACCTAGAACAATTTACATAGCCAGTTTAAGCATTAGTGAACTTGACAAGTGAGAAGTTAGTTGGCATCTTTCATAAGAGGCTGTGTACACAGTAAGCTGTTAATAAATGCCGACGGTTATCCCGTGTCATCCCTACCTTTACATTTACCAATGTAAACCAATCTCATTACCGTGGCACGTGGTGTGTGCACTCAGTCAGAACAGTACGAGTCCTGTGAATTGTCTTATTTTTATTTTTGTTCTTACTTTTGGAAGTTCTGGGGATCGAAGCTATAGACAAAAGTGTTCCTGCTGATCAATTATGCCCAGTCCTGAACAGCACAAATATATACCCATCTTTTCATCTCATTCTCTAGATAGGTAAAGAATTGGATACCAGACACAAAAGACCATTCGGTCCAAATTTAATTCCACAGAAACTGGTGAAAATAAAACTCTCAGTGCCTACTCAGACACGGGTCCAAGTCATCTCATTTGTCCTCTCAAAAGGAACATATTCCTTCCACATTTGTCTTCTCTTTAATCAAGTTTCCAAACTTCATATGTGTGTATATATATATATATATATATATATATATATATATATATATGCTTTCTGTATTTGTCTAGTAATGAATGTGCAGGGCATGGTGCAATGTACTCCACAAGGCAGACAAATCTTACTGAGAACTCAGGATGGAAGAGCTGACTGGGATAAAGTCAGAAGGCATCCAGCATCAGTGAAAACTTCAAAATCATACTTGGGAGAGTTCCTTTCTCGCAACTATTTTTAGACCGATTCATTAGGACACATGGGCTCTTTCCCTCTCCTGACTTCTTCAGCTTTCCTGACCCACTCATTTCAAATGTTCAGCAGGGGGGAAACGATATCTTCTAAGTCTAGGCTCAAATGAGGAAGTGATTGATGCAAATATGTTGAAAGTTCAAGATGGCCATGACTTCAGTTGCTACAGGTAGTCCCCGGGGCATCTCCACTAATTTGAATCCTTCAAAAGAGATCGTTTATTCGGCCTTCTCCAATCATTTACAAGCAAAGCAACCCTTTGAAGGTGACCTTTGCCCCTTCTGCTAAATTATTGGGCAATAAGAGGCATGACAATATTTTGCATTCCTATGGTGAATTATGCTCTTCTAAGAGCCTTCACAGAAATGATTTCATTTCTCACTAAAAACAACCCTGATAGCTCTAGAGATGGATGGTGGTGATGGTCGCATAATAATGAGAATGTACTTAATGCCACTGAACTGTACATCGAAACATGATTAAAATGGTCAATTTTATGTTATGTGTATTTTGCTGTAATAAAAAATCTAATCTAAATAGAAAAGTAAGTAGCTGTGCATTATTGGAAAGGGAAGTGGTCTGGTTAAGGACAAGCAGTGCAGCTAGAGGAGCCTCCAGTTCTCATGTTAGTGATGCTCCCATGCTTGGCACAGTCTCTGGACTCAAATCCAGCCTCTCTCAAGACACCTGGATTCCGACATCTTCATTCAGTGTAAGCCAACTGGCTTAGCTTTTTGCTTAGTTTGTTTTCTGTTTCTGTGAGGAAAATACCCTGACAAAAGCAACTTAGTGGGACAAGAAATTTATTTTTGCTCATGGTTCCAGGTCTCAGTCCTTCACAGCAGGGAAGTCACCTGACAGGAGCTTGAGAGAACTAATCACACTGCACTCACATTTATGAGTGAAGAAGAATGGGCTCACACATGGGTGCTGTACTGGGTGGTTTTGTGTGTCAAGCTGACACAAGCTAGAGTCATCAGAGAGGAAGGAGTCCTTGAGATCAAGCTGCAAGGCATTTTCTCATTTAGTAATCAATGGGGGATGGCCCCCCATGGTGGGTAGTGTCATCCCTGGGCTGGTGATCTTGGGTCCTCTAAGAAGGTGGGTTGTGCAAGTCATGGGGAACAAGCTAGTGAGCAGCTCCCCTCCACGGCCTGAGTCAGCTCCTGCCTCTGGGATTTTGTCCTGTTTGAGTTCCTGTCCTGACTTCCTTCAGTGATGAATAGCAATGCTGAAGTGTAAGCCACATAAACCCTTTGTTCCCCAAGTTGCTTTCTGGTTGTGGTGTTTTGTCACAGCACTAGAAACTCTGACTAAGACAGAATCCTAGTGCTCAGAGGGCTCTCTCCATTCTTAGCCCAGAGCCCAGATGTTGAAATGGTGTCTCCCACATCCAACATAGATTTCCCCACTTCAATTTACCCACCTAAGACAATTACTCACAGGCATGCTCAAAAGCTAAACCCATTCTAGACAATCTTCACTGTGATTCCCCTTGGCAGGTGGTTCTAGATTGTGTCAAGTTGCCAAGGAGTAGAGATATGATAATTAGATGGTTTGTCAATTTGACACAGTCTAGAATCATCTGAGAAGGTAATCTTCATGAGTGGCTGTCTAGATTAGGTTAGCTTGTGAACCTGTCTGTGAGGCATGCGCGTGTGAAATGGAATAGGAAGACCTGTCAACTGTAGGCGGCACCACTCTCTAGGCAGAGGACACTGAGCTATATAAGAGCAAAACACAAACATGCAGACACCCATCTTCTCCCTACTGTTAACTAATGTGACCAGCTTCCTTTTTCTCCCAAGGGGGATTGATCACAGTGTTTAATCACAGCGACAGGAAATGCATCAAAGACAGCTACTTAAGATAGAAGATTCTCAGAAAGGATACTCATCGTATGCTCTAAAAATGCCACACCCGCAGAGAACAGTGATCTCCCTGATTGGACACTGTGACTCTTCCCCTTCCAGCACAACCTACTTTCATGATTACACACTTCAGAATCAGGAATAAATGTTGCTAATAAGTGCATGGTGCTTCCATAAATAACATCCAATTACACATTCTAGCTGTCTCCAGAACTTTACATATAAGTTGAACATAACTACAGCCAGAAAATAAATAAATACCGAAAGCCCTAGAAATCAGAGCCCCAGTTACTTTAACTATCAGACAACTCAATCTAGCAGTGGGTTCTGTAGGTAAAGCAGGCATGGTGTGGGAGTAAAATAAAATAGTTGATGTGAACGTGCACACAGTTCCGAGGAATTAATAATCAAACACTTCATTCTTCAAGCTACAAGAAATAGAAAATGAATAATTTAAAAGGGAAGAAAATTCATATATATATATACATATAGTATATGTATGTATTTTTACAAAAATACACACATATATAGATATGTATATATGTATATTTCTGTAAAATCATTAAGCTTTGTACATATTTTGAAATTTACAAAACATATATATATATATATATATATGGGAGATTGGTTTTGTAAAATACTGCAACAGAAACTGATTGTTTATTCTCTTTTTATAAATGGGTAGCAGAAGGATTGAGAGCTTGCATTTACTTGAATATACTAGGTGGAAAGTGGTGGGGTTGGATTGAATATCAGATCTACTGTCAAATGTTGGGCTGACTTATTTATTAATGTTAACACACTTTATGCAAGTTTCAAGTTAGATACTGATAGGCTTAGATTGATAGGATTGAGAATTGAGAAATTTATTCCAAATAACAATAGAGTGCAATTTTGAAAAACTGACAGGGCGGAGGGAGCATGTTTGTTGTGGGGGTAACAACCAAAGGGCAGCTTGAGAATATGGAGTTTCCCAGAAGCTAATTCTCCCATTTGTGATCGCTTCATGAGCAACTCCGTACTAAAAATAGCCCTCTTTCAGACTTCTCCTTTTTCGAGGCTTCAGTGGAGTCGGGGAGACAGTTGAGCGCGAAATTTTCAAAGGCCACATCTGGGAAGTTCAGCATAGCTGGAGACAATGCTCACAGCAGTGCGTTCTCCGGTGCCGCAGCCGTGCGGTTCCGTGACAGAATGTGTGCTGATTGCCGATCTCGAAAATCAATCGGGCCATGAGCAAGTCAGGTGCACCGACTCCAAGAAGATATAAAAAGATTCTGGAAGTCCTCGTGAGGACTTCATCGCCTTACAGCTACTGTAGAGAAGGCTGGCAGCTGTGCTGCGCTGTGCATACAGGTGATCCCTCTCCTGGAATCGCACGACTTCTCAGCTTGGCTCGTGTCTTTGAAAGGACAAAGCGATATTGTCCTACTTACTCTGAAAATATGGACCTTGGCTGGAGTTATGAAGCTCTATATCTCTGGCCTCTGACAAGACAATAAGGATACCAAGAGAGAAATATCCAGAACCAAAGACTAGTCGGGTCTCCCCAACTCAGGCTGTACTGTGGTGCCTCACTGAACATTTTCCAGGAAGCAGAACATGTCTCTGCCTGAGGGGCACCTGCACAACCTCCAAACACAGTGGCTCCTCTCTAGGGCTAGCTAGGCACCTGGACCAAGCCCATAGCAGCCGCTGCAAAGACGAATCAGCCACAGGTGCTACGCTCCCCTCTCTCTCCCAACAAGAGGAAATAGTGGTTCATCAGAAAGGGTGGTACCTGTGCATCCCTGTGACCATGGTGATTCTCGGCTTGCCTTTTCTTCTACTGCACTCAAAGCTCTACTGGAATAGTGGGTGACTGAGGTTTTATGTGTGTGTGCTCAGTGGTTAAAGAGCTCAGGAATCAGACTACCCAGGTACAAAAATGAGTCTCTGCCACTTGTGTGTTTCCCAGCAGGGGCGCTTTCAACCTCTGGGCAATGGATGGACTGAACCCTGCGTTACTTAGATCTGCGGCAATGTAATAAGTACATTGACTGGAGTATAATAAAGACTTCACAAAACGGAGGCATCACAATACCTGAACCCAAACAATAGACATAGCTACAGTAACAATAGCATGCTGCTGGCACAAAAACACGTGTGTGTGTGTGTGTGTGTGTGTGTGTGTGTGTTTAGGAAATGAAAGTAGAAAAGTGAAAGGGAAGGAGTCTAAATGGGGAGAGGACAAAAGAGAGTAATGGAAAAATGTGTTCTGAAAGTAGAGTAGGAACTATTTGGGAGGGGAAAGAGGACCATTTATAGAGGGCCAAGGAAGAGTGAATGAGACCAAGATGTAATTATATATATGTTTATATATTCATACTATATAACTATATACATTTATATATAGTATGATAACCAAAAATCAGCTTTTTAAAAATGCTATCGTTTTTATTGTCTCATTCATCTTTGCCTCCGTTGCAGTACAATGCCAGGCATTTACATAAAACAAACCACTTTATTAATGTTTATGAATGAAATCCTATTCAAGATCAATACAATCTTATATACACTCCTAACATGAGTTGGTTCATATTGACTTATTTGCTTAATTTAAAATCTCTTTGACTTGGATTTCTCAAATGTCACGGAAGTAGCTCCTAGAGGCATGGGACAGAATCAGATTATGCAGTGACGAAATGACAGGAGTCAAGGACAGGCCCTTGCAGGTAGCAACCCTCTTATGGAAACTTCCCTCTCATGTGTGCTATTTTTAAAGTTATTTGGATGTGCACTGTCATCACACCAATTATACCTCACAACATGACTAAAATCCTCAAATTGAATGAGAGAAAAATATACTTGTTATTTAATTGGCAATAGCCGATTCATAAAATGTGCTGATAACCTCTGCCCCCCCCCCCCAGAAACCACTCCATAATTCTATACTTGCATTAATGACCTCATGCCAGGTTGTCGGGTTGTCTCCAACTGAATATGTGGCCATTAACTAACATCTCCTACCTTCCAAGCCCTCCTACCATTTGATATCCAGTGAATGTCCAGGGCAGCACTTACTTGTCCTGTCAGTCATCATGAACAGCAGACACTTATTCTCTCATAGTTCTGGAGGCTAAAAGTCCAGAATCTAGATAATGACAGTGACAGTTCCTTCTAGACTCTCTGGAAAGGAATCTGCCTTGTGTACCTGAAGTGGCCAGCGTTCTCCGTGTACCCTTCCTACACCTGGTGTGGTGCTTCCTGCACACTACTCCTACCTCTCTCTATGCATGGAATTTTCTCTTGCTTCTCATCTGTGTCTTCACATCTTCCTCAGTGTGAGTCTTAATTCACCTCCTTTTTACAAAACCCAGCACCATTGCCTGAGTCCACACTCCTCGAGTTCGCCTCCATCTTAACCTTGTTACCTTCTCAAAGATGTTGCTTCTGATTATGGTCCTGTTTGCTGGTCAGAGCAGCTTGATGTGCACGTATCTTTTCAGAGGGTACACATGAACCTATAATAGTACTATTCTTCAGGACTAGGAGAACCAAAGCCACCACTTCCATAACACTGCTTGCCAAGCATCACTTCAGCCCCTATCATTCACTGCTCATGTAATGCTCACTGCAGTCCCCACCCTAGGGATAAAGTCACTAGGGACACAGTGACTTTCCAAGGCCATACAGCTGCCTACGTCTATTTTTTAAATATTTGTTCTTATTATTTTCGTGTGTATGTGTGTGTAGGTAAATGGTCATGCGTACAGGTTCCTCCAGGTGAAAAGAGAATGCCAGCTGGGTTTGCAGCACGACAGTGTGACTCCTGTCCTTCAGATACGTGACTTTCCCAGCTGGCTGGCATTCCCAGGAGACACTAGGGAAACTCGTGCTTGCTAAGCACAAGGATATGGTGTCTCTTCTCATGAAGTGTCAGAGTTCAACAGAGTTCTGAAGGCACACCTGTTTCCTGCAAGAGAGTGGGTTGAGTTTGGGGTCACATGACACCAGGCAGACGGTGTCTGACAGCCACAGACTTGGGATCCCAGCTGCTCCTTCCACTGCCTGCCCTTCTCTCTCCTGTTATTCCCCACCACCACCCATGGAAAGGTTTTCTTTCTGTCACAGTCTGCATTTGGACGTCTCTTCTTCACATCCTAAGATATGAGACACAGAAGACCTGGAAATTCCTGATCTTCGCACAGATCCATGCACCTCCATTTCTGGCCTCTCCCATCAACTGGGCATTTCTCTGCAATCTGGCCCAATGCCTACGGAGGCAGAGCTTCCATGGCATTGCCTGAAACTAGGCAGAGACAACAGAATCTGTCTTGTAGCTTTATCTCAGAACTTCAGTTGATGTCAACTTCTACGGCAATAGGAGGTACAGTTTCTTGCCTCCCAACCAGATAGATGTCCCTACTCTTCCAAACCCTCCTACTTGACACTTAAAGAATTTGACACCACAGGAAAACCCCTGAGCAAAGTGAAGAGTGGGCAGTGTGGTCCAGGCATGGAAGAGAGAGCTGATTCTACTAGCCAGCAACCAGAAAGAAAATTATTCCTTTCTCTTTCTACTCTCTCTGCAGTTCATTTCTGTTACTCCCTCTAGGTCTTACTTTGCTTACATAAATATAATAGGTCCACTGGGGAGGGATGGTGTCTAATTGTATGCTGTTTGCAATGCCTGCTACATTACAGTTCTCAATAAACACATTATTATTATGATTATCGTTATGATCTATCGTAACAATAATTGCAGTTCAGTGAACATGTTTTTTACACTTCAGGCTCCTTTGGGAGCCAAGACCATACTCATGGTCCCCTGGACATCCTTAAGGGTCCTGGATAAGGATCTAAATTTAAGGGGTACATGTCTGAGCTGCACCTCTAGACCCATAGCGACTGGAGGGTAGTTATCTCCTAGCCACAGAGGGAGCAGAATTGGAGAACTTCTCCCTCCATACAGAAACAGTGAATAAGAACTAAGGAGTGATCAGAACAGATAAAGGGAAGTGGGATTGTATTAGAACATATGTTGTTCCCTTCTCCCCCTGAGACAGCAAAGACCACAGCTAGTGCTGACCTCGTGGCAGAAAACCTGTTCAGGCAATGATAAGAAAAATCATTTACTGGGCACATTAATTTAAGTTGTGGGAGCCGAGCTCTCCCAGGGTTGCCCATTGGATAAATGCTGTCAGGATATGCTGTGAGCTCTTCCAATGAGATGTAATAATTGAATTTGTTTTCATTTAATTTGGAGGGCCTTTAATTAAAAGCCAGGCTTGTGTGTGCAGAGAGATAAAGCCAGGCACACCGAGAATGGGGGTAATTTAGGTGCTGAATGCAGTAATTAATTGTAAATTCAGAGGTCAGCAGACTAGCATTATCTTTGGGAAATCGGCACTGGGAGCCGGCCATCCAGCTGGAATAGGGGCTGAAGTAGCGGAAGCATAAGCTTAAGTGATTTTTTGAAACCTTAATCGCAATTATGGAGCAGTGTGGGGGGTTAATTTGAAAAGTTCATTAATCAGAGACATAAATACATCAGTGATCACCTGATGGAAGTAAACCTGGAATGTCATTTTCCAGCCAGAGTTTCCAAAACTCAGCGTGGGAAAAGGTGCACGCTCCGTCTTCTGACTGTTCTCACCCTCCATCACCAAGCTGCTCAGAAACCCATTTCATCTCTCTTGGTACGCGCTGAAGCCTACCTCCAGATAGAATAAGCATGTCTTAGAATGATGGGGCTTGCACCAAGAATAAGTCGCAGAATAATTTTTAGGGTATTCTATTAGTATCCAAGAAACCAACACCCAGAGGTAGTACCAAAAGACAATGCTTGAATTAATACCCGATTTTAATCTCTAGACTTAGGAGCTGAGGGTTAACCAGTCTCATCAATCTTCAGAATTTAGTGCATTTCATGATATAAAGCAATAAAGTGATGTTTGTGCTTACACGTGAGTTTCTACCGTGAAAAATGACATTCCTTTAGACCTATATTTTGTGCTTCAGGGAGTATTGGTCTGGGAGTATGTCCCAGAATGCAACAGTGGAGGTGATAGACAGCTCTTATGGTCCACCCTCCACGGAGGGGCAGAGGTGGGATCATGCTCACTCCTTCACCTTAGCGCTCAGGAGCTCAGCATTGTTTAGCTCCCTGCAACAAAAGACAATGGTTTTCTGACACAAATGGTCACAGCTACCTCTGCCCAGGCTTATTTCTGGGCGACTGTCACTTTCCCTTCCTTCTCACTCAAAGGTCTACTCACTTCCCAGAAGACAGAATTGCACAGGATGGAGAATTATGTTAGAGAAGGGCTACCAGACTAGGAAATTCCACCAAAGTTGTTTGGGGTACATACATATATATATCTTTCCCTAGATCTGCTGAATAAAGCCTCAAGGAACTGAAATCTGGGTACTAATTCTGAACCATCCTGAATGACTTCCTCACTAGTTATACAAAACTTTGAGCCCCCCCCACACACACACCTTCAGTTGTGTGAATCTAGGCTGTGCTGTTAGAAGTTGAACACCTGCTGTATGCCTAGTAGTTTGCAATTCTAGAATGTAACCATGGCCTCTAAGGACGGGAAACTTGAATGCAATCATCTCTCAGGTACTGAATATCCTGAACTATATCTCTGCCAACCATTGCCTGGCCTCTGCTGAGGTCTTATTTTTTTCCACCTACTTAGCTATAGGAACCTGCAGTTCCTGGCAAACCTTGGGCAGAAAAGCAAACAGAAACGACTTTAGATTGCCAACAGAAGGAGGCAGTGACCCTCGAGAGCTGGGAGCACTGCAGGATCTGCTTCACAGATGGTGACGCTGGGGGATACAGCAGTCACCACAACAGAGAACTAGGTGTTGGAGCCTGGGCTCTTGGGTGGTAAAGTGATACTCCGCAGGCTTGTGTCAGGGCTCTGTCAGAACTAAGTAGTGAGACCAGAAAACTCAACAGAGGACAAAACAATGTGATTAGGAGACGGCGCTAGAAAGTCTTTGGAGTGAGGTGTGGAAAGACTGGGTTTACCATGGAGAATATTTGCCCCATGAATTGAAACTAAAAGCACCTTGCTTCTGGATGGGAGATTCAAGCAACAAAATTTCTCTAATACCAGCCTACCAGCCACATAATAATTACTACTCTAGTAATGAGCTATATACTTGAAGTCTTATTCTTACATACAAATCTTTTTTAATTTAGTGTGTATGTGAGTGTGTGTGTGTGTGTGTGTGTGTGTGTGTGTAACACAGTGCAAGTATGGAAGTCAGAAGGGATAAGTTCTCTCCTTCTATCACGTGGATTCTGCGGATTGAACTCAGGTCATCAGAGTAGGAAGCAAATGACTTAACCACCTGAGTTATCCTGTATTATCTTGCTGGCCTGAATTTTTCTGCCAACCGTAAAAGATGTTATTGGCCACAATATGTGACTCACAATCAGATGGGGACAGTCACTCCGGGTCCTATCAATAGTAAGAGACCTGAGCTCATTCAAAACAAGGACACTAGTTTAAGTTCAAGGCTTACTCAGCAAAGGAAGCAATAGTAGACATTAGGTACAGTGCCAAAATCTGTATGGCCCATAGACACTAAATAACGAATCTTGTCTTGGGACTGGAGAGAAAGCTCAATGATAAGAATAGTTGTTGCTTTTGTAGAGGACCTGGGTTCAGTTGCCAGCATCCATATTGTGGTTCACAACCATCTGGAACTCCAGTTCTAAGAGATCTGATGCCCTCTTCACACATCCGGCACATGTGTGGTGCACATACACACATGCAGACAAAACACATAAAATAAAATGAATAAATCTTTAAAGAATTTTGCTTGCTTTGGGAACTTGACAGTCTAGTCAGAGAGACAGAAAACATCAAAACGTGCGAGTCCCATAATCCCGAGAAAGTCCCTGTGCTCTGAGAACGTCTGGGTGGACCATCTAACTGTAGACAGAAGATGGGCAGGAAGAGGCCAAGGAAAGATGTGAAGATGAAGAAATAATGGAGAATAGGGCTGAGAGGACAGATTCCAAGGCTTGGGGATGAAAATTGAGATGGTGAGGCCTAGGAACCTGAGATGGCCTGGGGTGAAGAGGGCTGGCATGCAGCCTCTGAGAGCCACCACCAAGTGCTGTATGAGGACAACGCATGAACAAGCAGATGCTGTAAGGCCTTAGGGTTCCTGTTTGAGGTCCATATTGTCGGATGTTTATCCAAAACTCATCAGATAGCCCCACCACCACCACCCCTGAAGCCCCCAGTGACTTGTTTTGCTTGTGAGGAATCTTTTACTGGGGACAGGCAGAGCTGGAGATACCTCGGCACTTAGCTGCTTCAAGAAACCATGCATTCGGAATGTCTTTTTCTCTGGTTGTAATTGCTCCCTTGAGAAGGGTTGCAAGGTTGTGAGGCACGCTTTGGCTTCCCTTACTGTCTGGCTCTATTTTGGGAATCAGTTTAGAAGTTGGGGGGGGGTGCTTTTCCCTCTCCCCTTGAGTGAAAGCATACATACGTTAAGAGGGAGAAAAATCTCATTCCCACTGGCTCTTTTGATGTTGCTGGGAGACAAAGCCTGCAGTAGCAAGTCTCCAAATGGGCTCTAAAGAAGAAATATATTTTAAATAAAGCCCTAAAGCAGAAAACATCACTTGGTGATTTGTTCTGTGTGCTGATTCACCTCTGCCTGCTCCCAGGAAAGGCTTCACATAGAAAAAAAAAAAAAAAAGGAATTCAGAAGAGTCCCCAACTTAACTTTTGAAATAACAGGACTACTCATCCCCTGGCCTACACTAACAATGAATGTGCTTTCAGAGCCAGACATGTTCCCACCAGTTACCCCACACTTCATTCTTCCTACAGTATGCTTACCCTTGAACTTCCTTTGCTTAGACCTACAGCTGGGTGAAGTCCCTCACAATACCCTGAGGAATTAAATGGAAGTCAAGGGAGTGGTGGATGAGGAGGCAAAGTAAGGATGCTGGAACTGAGGCAAAAACAGTAAACTCCCAAACTTGAATGGAAGATACGGTATCCTTAGACTTCAAGACTAAAGAGGTCATTAATAACAGTTGTTGACGATGGGAGGGACATTGGAGAGCTTGGTGGGGGTGTAGGCTCAAAATGGGGCTCATTGCCATTTAGCTTCTTAAAGGCATATATGATCCTAGAGTCCACATCTGAAATTTTGAAGCAAGGCTCACGAGCACTCTTCAATCCCAGCATTATTTTAAAGGAGTGGATGATTAGCAGAGCCCCAGCCATTCTCTTCTGCACTTGCCTTTGAAAGCCCCACTAGGACCAGCACAGTCCTCGAATGAACCTTCTAAGAGAAGGGAGCCAGGCCAAAGGAGGCCAGGGGCAGCCAGAGTGGTAGGAAAGACGCCCTCAGCAAGGGATGCAGCTAGCCGGGCCTGACTGGGATCAGCCTCTCTCCTTGTACCACACAGTTCCTCTATCTGGGCCCTGTTACCCCTTAGTCTTAGGAGCATTTTTAGTTGTTTTGTGAACAGCAACTTACAGTGTTTACATACATTGATTTGCGTTATTATCATCATAAACCTAAGAGGTAGTGGGTGGATATCACGTTACTGCAACAATTTGTCAATGAACAAATGTCAGGTTCGGCAAATGGAGCCCGTAGAGAAGCTCAAAGCTTATCCCATCCTTGGTTTTCCTGGGCTTCCATGGTAGCAAATAATAAGAAGGTGAAGCGCCACTCAACTGTAGCCCTTTCTTGTTATCTTCAAGTACATCCATCAACATAAGACAGAAGGGAAGGACAGTGTCGCGTCCTTTCCTTACACAGTGAGGATCAGCGAACATGACGCTTCTCACCTTGAATGTCACCAGAGCAGCTACACATCTATCACCCCTCTGGATTTATTTACTCATTTAGTACAGGAACTCTGATTCCCAGTGGAAATCCACAGAGCGTTCCAGTAGGCTATTGTAAAGAAGCAATCATGGCAGCAGCCCCCAGGGGTGACTGTGAGAAAGTCCACAGGAGTGATGGATGCGTTCCTAGAACCAAGGTCCAGAGTACTGTTACCGTTCATAGACCCCAAGGAGGGACCATTGCTGAAACAGTGACCTAGAAAGGCCCAGTCAGCAGAAGGAGACATGTGGTCACTTGTTGAAGAATGTCACTGTCCCATAAGTACCCAAGAAAGAGAGCCAGGAAACACCTGAACTTTACTTCATTCTTCCAAATCTCTGCCACCATTCTCAAGCCAATCAGAAACCATACTAGGTCAGAGGCCACATTGCTCTGAGTAACACCGGCAGTCACAGAGCACAAGATGTCTGGAAAGAAATGCCTCACCTTCAACACGGTCATAGCATTTCCTTTCACACTGGAACCTACATCTTGCAGTGTATTTTCTACAAACAACAAGGCTTCTGGTTCTCACAAGTCAGTTGCAGAAGACAGGTATAAAAAGACAGTGGGCTCACAGCCCCTCTCCATCCGCCAGCAGAGCTTTCCAGACCAGTTTATTTCCTGTATGCTTCAGCCCTGGTTCTAGAAGGCAAGCGCTAGGCAGAAGGTTGGAAGTGAAGGACAGCTGGGGAGCTCTGCCCGGGAGGGTAGAGACTATTTACTGGGTGACTGTGGTACTCAGAACAAAGTATCCTAAAGTTGTAATTCGGCTTGATCTAAGGAGCACCAAGGACTATTCCTGTTCAAGTATGTTTTATTTCCCTTTGTCTTCAGTAGTGTGCAGGAGGTCCTTGGAGGCCTTGGCTGTCCCTGAGATCGAATGTGAGTTAGAATCGTGACTCCACAGGTTAGGCGACATACTGCTAGGTTAGGTGGACAGAGAGTGGAGGCCTGAGAGCAAATACTTAGGATGGAAAACAGGGTGGGATCTGGGGAAGGCAGTGAGGACTGGGGAGAATTTGATAGCACAGAGGTTCTCAGCACACTGAGAACAAGTCATAGGCCTCCCTGGAGACCTGTAGACAGCCTAGAGATCCAGGAGTGGGGCCGAGAAAGGACTCATGAGAGAAACCATAGAAGACAATTGGAGCTCAAAGCCCTTTTCCCTAATTTCACCCAATGTCTTTTGCAAGTGGGAAGAAAACCAAGAGTCTCTACCCACACACTGTGACATTTCTTAAGCTGAGGCTGACCCGAGGCCTGGGTGTGTGCGCTTCCTTTCCTCCTAGTCTCTCCTTGACTCCAAGCCCGGGGACTTGTCCAGCAAGGGGAGCTAACTTTCTGCTACTAAAACTGTGCTTAATTAAACACTTTAATTAAAACCTACAAGAATGATTGCGCCCGCCGGGTGTGAAAGAAAAGCTAATAAAGTTTTTTTTTTTTTTTCCCATTCAGGCCAAGGACATACCACTGGGGACAGAAGAGCCTCGGAGCAGAGGGATGAACACCATGGCATGCTCCTCCCCAGCCTGGAGTGATCAGGGAGAAGTGGCCCTCCTCGTCTCTCCTTCCTATAGCTACCTAAATTTATGTACTCACTTAGAAGTGCGGCAGATGGAAAAGAACCCAATCACAGTCATTCGCATTCATTCATGTGTTTCCCTTCCAACATCTGTCTATCTCCAGACTGCATGCCCAAAGCACATGTTCTCCTCGCTGAGGGACTGGGCCCTGGTTTGGGCAATATTAGTATCAGTGTGCTGATCGTGGTAAAGAGTCGGGTTACAGAAGCCTCTGTGGTTGAGCTCTCGGCCTCTGTTCTCAGTGAAGCCTTGCCTTGGTGGAGATTTGAGGTTTGTGGAGTGTTTTTGGAAGGCTGATGCCCTCCTGAAGTTGAAAGTAGGGAGAGGCACACTGGAAGAAAAACTCCTACTACATCACCTCACCTACACCCAGTGATTCTTCCACACACAAACCAAACATGCAAGGGGCTATTGTTAGCTGTGGACATGGATGTTAGTCTGGAAGTAGTGTTAAAAAAAGAAATTCAATGCCCGTCCTCAGTTTACAGCTGCTTCGCAAGAGGATAATGGGTTTGGTCCCATGGGCTTACAACTTTATGTAAAGCTGCAGACTTTCAGAAGAAAACAATTCTGTCTTTAACACTCCCCAAGAAACCCAGTTAACATCTGGAGATGGAGAATTCCCAGTCCCAGGCTCTTCTTTGTCTTATGAGTGTAGAGATTTGAATAGGCAGCCCCATTTAAAAACCCTTCCCTCCCTTAAGCATTCACCCCAGGGCTCTTTGTTCCTTCCACCCCTTGCTGGCTGTGACATTACAAACTTGCAGAGTTGCCTTCTGGAGGCACAGACACAGAACTGGGCCCAGGACTGACATCAAGTTCCTACAAGTTACCAGACAGTAAAGAGGAAAATTTGATGCTCAACACATGGCATCCTGTTGTTGAAACCCCCTCAGCAACACAATTCAACAAGAGAACATGAAGAGAAGGGAAAGACACCTGAGCGATGTAGGGTAGTACTTCTGCATCTCATCATATGGGTAAACAAGAGAACTACACACACATGGAATCTCATTGCGCAGATCTGAGAGGAGCCCAAGTTTCCATATTTCAAGTCAAGTTTTAAGGACACAGAGCAATAACGCATAATACCCAACAACCAAGCCAGTGTTGGGATGAGTACCAACAAAAAGGAAGGAGGCCACTGTCCATGTAGACAGAACAATGGCCCACTAATGATTTTTGTGTCCTAAGCCCCAGAATCCATGATTATATTCAATTGCATTTTGGCAAAAAGGGCTTTGCAGATGTGATCAGAAGTAGGAGCCCGTGATGAGGATCTTTGATTGTCCAAGTAATCCTAATGCAATCATATCCATCTCTAAAATAGCACAAATTTCCCAGGCTGAGTCATGCTGACATGCTGAGGGATGGGTGCCCATTTGCTCTCTGAGATACAGTAACCAGTGTGCAAAGACAGGAGAGAGGCCTCTAGCAGCTTCTGGTGATTTCGAGCTGATAGCAAGAAGGAAATTGAATGCACCTGTCTTAAAGCCATGGAAAGCTGAATTCTTGTAATGAACAAAATGATCTGCCATAAAGGAACACAGGCTTGTCTGTACTTTAATTTTACCATAGTAAGACCTATATGAGACTTCTGGCCCTCAGATAATAGATTTGTGTTGTTTGAAGTCACTAAATATTTTTGGGCATTTAGAACACCATAAAACTAATAAACTATCCATCTGTTGGCCATTCAAGGATAAAAAAAAATGCTCCTCCATTGTCACAATAAAAGATGGTCTAATTCCTTCTAGTATTTTATATAATTTATTAACTATGCACAGCAGAGATAGAGAATGCATGCCAAATTTTCATTATAATCACACCACAGTTTCTTTAATATCCTTTTATGTTTCAAACTCCTTGGCAGAAATTACAATGTCTTTATAACCTGTCCTCGCTCGTTTGTCGAGTCCATCTGTCAGTCAGTACGACCTTCTCTGTAATCAAACTAGCTCCACCAACTGATTATTGCTCAAAAATGGAAATGGACGAATAATGCCAGAGAACTCTGTGAGGTCAACAAAAAGAGGCAAGAGGCACAGAACAGGGTACCCAGAGGGAGGTGTAACTGGAGCATGGAAAAAGCTTGAGAGACGTCCAAAATGGGCCCAAACAGAGGATGGTATGAGAAGGTAGGAGTGAACAGGAAATAGCTGAGCTTACTGGAAGAGACTAAAGGTTCTATGGCCTACCAGTTGACTTTGCTTTGCAAAGTTTACGTTTCCAACGCCAAGCCCAAATCCGAGACTTGCATGGGCTCTCCTCACGACTCCTTTGCACAGACTTGTGATTCACTCCATTCTTGTCAGCCTCTGTCGTTCTATTTATTTTGCCTGGTTGCTGTAACAAATATTGCACATTGCCACGTAAACAATAGTAGTTTACTCTTTTGTCCTAGAAAGAGAAGAGCACAGTTAAGGTGCCGCTGGATGGGCCCTTCTGAGACCTGTCTCCGTGTCTTCGTTCCTGTCATGTCTACATGTTGTCGCCCTCCAGTCTGTGTTGAGTGTGTATAGGACCCTTTAGCTGAGGTCCTAGAATTAGGACATGAACATAAGAATTTTCTTTTCTTTTCCTTTTTAAATGTATTCTTTGAGAATTTCATACAGCATATTATATTGTATCATTGTCCCCCAACTCTTTCTTTCCCTTATCCTCTCAAACTTTATGTTCTTTCTCTCTCTTAAAAATAATAGCAACAATAAAAAAAAAAAAAACACTGAAAACCATGGTGTTTGTTTTGTGTTGGACAACTTCACCTGAGCATGAGGCCCATGCTAGACTGTGTTTGATAACAGTACCATCCCACTAAACATATTCCTCCCCCCAAAATATTAGTTACAAATAACTCATTGGCTATTGGTGGGACTTTGTACCCACTTCACCTTCTTCAACGCAGGGATGTTTTTTTCTGTCTTGAACGTGTTTAAGCATTATGCATGCTGTCTGTTACAGTTTCTGTGTTCATAAGTTTATCAACCCTGTTGGGTCTGGAAAATGCTATTTTCTTAAAATTATTTGCCCCTTCTAGCTCTTAAAATCTTTGTACTCGCATATATATGCATATATGTACATATTTTTACATGTACACATGTATGCATATATGTACATGTATATATGCATATATCTATATATTAGGTTTATGATGATAATAACACAAAACAATGTATATAAACACTGTAAGTTGCTGTTCACATATACATGTGTGTGTGTGCGTGTGTGTGTGCATGAGCATGCATGTGCAGGCGTCTCTGAGACTTGAGGGGAAGCGTGTGATAAAGGCATTCCTTCAGGGCTGAGAACTCCAAAGTTTCTTACTCTCTGCATGTCGTTCACTGTGGAGTTCAGTGCTAATCACCATCTACCACAAGAAAAAGTTTCTCTGATGACATTTGAGTGATGCATGGGTCCATGGGTATAGCAATAAGTCATTATATGTGTTTCATTGCTAAGACACACAAATTTTACAGGGATGTGATTTAGACTATAAATCTCAGAGTGTTGCTCATTTTGTTTGTTTTTTAATGAAAGAGGTCTTCCAAATAGCTAATTCTTTCAGACATTTATGCTGAACCTAGCTGTATTAATTTATTTAAGTGTTTTCATTGTACCATGTCACTGAACAAGAGCCATTAGTAGTAGCTAAAGTTTCATTCATTTTCTTAATCGAGCATTCAAAGCCCAAGATCTCACCCTTTCACTAATCACTGGATAACCTGCTCACTAGAGAAAGGCCCTCTGTCTTAAGTTCTACTGGACTCTTTTGCAAAGGAGTGGGAGAGCATGAATTTTTATCTTGGCATCCATGTCAAATGCTTTTATCTTTTTTCTGGATTTTTGGTGTACAGAGATCTTGGTTCCCAATTTATACAGTAAGTTCTTTTAAAAACTCGCCATGACTCAGATTCCTTCGAATACTCCCCACAGCAGAAGCTCATTTCTGTCAGGTTTGTTATGCAGACTCACTTTGCTCCCACAGTCCTAGACTGTCCACATTAAACCTGCACTCAACAGGGAACTCTAAGAGCTATGCCTTCTTTATTCTGCCTAAAAATAGCTGGTATATAAACACCATGTAACAGTGACCGACAAAACATGGAAAATGGACAGTATCTCATCAGCCCAAATCCTCCCCATCTTACAGGAAATCAGCACATAGGACAAGATAATATATATTCTGAAAAAAACTGCAGTTGGAGAAGAGAAATAGCATGTATTGCTGTATTAGTTATTTTTATGTAGTTGTGACCAAAAAACCAGACAGAACAACTTAAAACTTGTAGGTTGTATTTTGCTTCAATTTTCACAGGTGTCAGTCTGTCATGGGGGGCTGGTTCAGGGTCAGACAGAGCAAGTCACATCATGTTGGCAAAGAAGAAGAGAAAGGGGGATGCAGAAAGAGTCGAGGGCCAAGACAGTCCCAAAGATATGCCTCATTGACCCACTTCTTGAATTTGAACTTTCACTTCCCACTCTCTGACATCTCTCAATAATACTATCATTTTATGAATCCACTAAGGAATTACCACCTTCATGAGACCAGAGTACTCAGGTGCTACCCATCTCTGGAAACACCATCACAGACACATTATAGTGGTGTGTTTTAGTAATCCCATAAGACCTCTCCATCCGTCCCAGTTATCAGAAGATTAGCTATCAGAATTACATATCTGAAATGGAAATAGTATGTCAGCAACAATATCTAGCTTAATCTTTCAACAACTCTGAGAAATGGGAGTTACCCTTCCATTTTATGGATGAAGCAACTAAACTATCAAGAAGTTCTGGACTTTGCCAGGAAGTAGCAAGTCACTGAGGGCAGTAACTTAAGCTCCATGTCCCTGCCAGAAGGACACCAAGAAGAAGACTACACAATGAATATTCCTTAAATGTCATACTTTGTGCATAGATGATACTTAATTTGAGCCAAATCTGAGCAAGTGCTGATGGAGATCCAGAGGAAGGAATAGGTCACTCTATTTAGTAAGTCACGAGAAACCTGAGCAAAATCTAGAGAGACAAATGAAACATCCTCTGCTGAAAAAAATACAGTAAGAATGAGCTCAGCAGACACAGCGGCCTGAACACAGAGGACTACCTGGGAAGAATGTCGTCCTTGAGAGCAGAGAGGGATTGGAATCTAAAGGATGAAGGGACACCAAGGTAAAGCTCCTGGCTTTTGGACACAACAGGGTGCTTTGCTTTTACCTAACAGTTGTGGTGAATGGCGACCAAATGCAAAAGCTACACTTGGAGCACTTGGAGGATGTAAGAGGTTCAAGAAGGCCGATCCTGTGTAGCCATAATCTAGATTTGGCGTTGTGATCTCCTGATTTCAACATGGAGAACAAATCCAGTTATTTAAGAAGTGACAGAAATAAAAATTGGAGGTTTTTGGATGAGTTTTTAAAATCAAGAAAGATGGAAATGTTAAATGACTTCTCTGTTTCTAGCATGTGTGATTGAGACAAGATTAGTCACATTTGAACATGAGAGAGTTGGCATTCTTTTTTTTTTCCCCTTTGGACAGGGTTTCCCTGTAGCTTTGGAGCTTGTCCTGGAGTTTATTCTGAAGACCAGGCTGACCTTCAACTCACACTCACAGAAGTCTCTGCCTCCCGAGTGCTGGAATTAAAGGTGTCCCAGCAGTAAGGTCTCCAAGAACAATGTTCAAGACTTGGCACAGTCACACTTACCAGAGATAATGTAAAGTTTCAGGAAAATATATAACCTAAACAGTAAACACCATTGTCATTAAAATCAGATTATGTAAAGTTTGGATTAGACTAATTGCATTTTAAAAGGCAGTGAATCCTCAGCAGCCATCCCCACTTCCTAATTACCCTTCATGCTCTCTGTGTTTTGCAAGTCATGGCTATTTCCTCCAGACAGTGAATAACCTAGGAAGACAGGGCTCTGAGCATCCCTTGCCAGTCCTACTGAGCCCTAGCAAACTGCTAGCCTGCAAGAGAAATGGGTAGGGTGTTCAACCACAAGAATCAGCAAATACTGCAAACTTAGACTTAATGTTCGCTGTTACATTTAAGAAAGACAGGGAGAAAATGTTAGCAATAGAGGTTAAAGGTAAGGATCCAGACCTGAGCACACCAGGAACAATATAGAAATTATGTAAATATGCATTGACTGTTCAAAAATAGCTATGTGATTCAGCAAAGAAGCTGTCTAATGTTTACCAAGCCAAAGTTCTAACAAGCAGCCTCACTCCCCTTTCATCTCTGTATAAACAGAAGTCTTGACCTGTATCCATGTCAGCACTACACTTATTCATGAGAGATTGGCAACGGCTTGAAGATCTTTGCAAAAATCAAGGAATTTATCCAGAATCAATTAACTTTATTGAATTAACAAGACCATTTCGTAGTCATTATTTGTAAATAATGTACAATATATCCTGTCTACTCTGTGTTGTTTAACAAACTGTTTGAGGTTTATACTTTATAAAGTATTCCTCCCCCCTCTCTGTAGACCAGGTTGGCCTTGAACTCACAGAGATCTACCTGCCTCTGCCTCCCTGAGTACTGGGATTAAAGGCATGCACCACCACCATCCCACTGTAAAGCAGTTTCTTTAGTTCACAGTTCTAAGATCTAAGAGCATTGGCCAGGCACCTGCTGAGTTCTGGACAGGCCCTTATGGCACATAAGAGGGGAAGACAGAAGCAATCGTGAGGTGAGATCCGGGAGAAAGAGCCATGCAAGTCCATCCTTATTAGCTCCAGTCAAGAACCTTACTAGAACCAGGGATTCTGTCTTAGTCTCATGAGAATGGAACCCCGACAACCTACTCCCCTTGCATTAGGTGTTACTCACAGCATCCCATCATCTTAACTTTGCCACAATGGGTAGCAAGCTGGTTTTTCCATTAACTTTGTTTTTTGAGATTATAATTTAACTACATTTCTCTCTTCCCTTTCCTCCATCCAAACCCTCCCATAAAATCCTTCCCACTCTTCTACAAAATCAAGACCTTAAAAAAAACTAATTTCTATCGCCTGCATATATGAGTATACACATGGATTCCTAAATATAACCTAGTTAGTCTGTATCCTGCTGCCTGTATATATGTTTTCAGGGTTGACTGACCATTTGGCACTGGACCACCACCTCGTGTGCTCTTAACACAAACCTTGGAGGATGCATCCCTTTGAATGGGAACATCCTTTATGTTAGCCCTAATGCCTCCTTCGCTTGTTTCTATCTGCAGGTCTCCAGAACAAGAGCTGGCACTTTTTAACTAGGGATTGCTCATAATAATATTTGTTATGTGAGTCACATCTTGACTTTGTTTTCATTACTGTTTTTATTTCCTTGTATGTTTCTACTTCTTTAAAACTTTTATGATTGTCTTTCTGGCCTCTTTGCGATGAACAACTTCTCCTAATTTAGATACATCTGCAAATGTCATTAACATGCTATTTACTCCCTCATTAACATTGAAACATTATCATTTATCATTATCTTGGTAACGATCATGGGATTAAGGGTGTGGGAGCCCTAGGAAGTTTTGCTTCTAATCAGCAAGTTGAAAAGGATGAGTCTAGACAGGCACTGAAATGTATAACAGAGCTTGGGGACAAGGTTTACAGAGTAACGAGAATTTAGCCTCCAAGTTGAAATTCAATAACCCCTAACATAGTATTATTATTTCAAGCCCAGGAACACAGGGAGATCTCACACCAAGATAATATTGGTATGTCCTGGCAGCCACAACGAATTCTATTTTTATCAGTGTCCCGTGAGCCTTCTAGAAAAACAGTAAAAAGAATCACAGTGGCTGCTAATTGGTGTTGAAAATAAGATCTTTGATCCAGGTAGGGGTATAAGGAGAAAAGAGCTGCATGCGCTCAAATTCAACTAGATCGGAGGGTGCCCTGGGCTCTGGCTTTCATCTTGAGATCCTACTTGATTGTCTTAAGGCAAATGCAATTTACAACAACAGGTCACTGCTTCACAAATTCTCCCCAATGAATGTCTTATTAGGAAACCACACACGTGCGAACATGCTCTTGCACACGCACGCGTGTGCATGTGTGGGCACACACACACACACCAGATTAGAAATAGACATATAGATATAGACATAGATATGGATAGAGCTACAGTGACAGCCTTTAGTTGCATGAGGAAGGTCAAGGTGCTCCAGAAAGCAAGATCAGAGTCTGGCTGTCCAGTTTGACTTCACACTGCAGACCCTCAGCAGAGAAGCACCTGCAGAAGGTGTTCCACCAAAGAAGGAAATCCAACCAAACAGCAGCAAGGGAAGACCAGGACATCGAAGGAAGACCAGGACATAGGCTTATCATTTGGAGAATCATAAGAAGTAAAAAGGGACTTCATTGTGTCTGCTTTTCACTATGTTTTTAATGAAGTAAAATTGAGTTTATTTAGGAAAGATTTAAGCACAAGTATATAAGAGGTGGGTGGAGCTTAAAATAAAGAACAATAGTATACACATAAGAGGAAGTGTGGGCTTCTCAAGAAGGGTTACACACTATTACATCTCGGTAGAGTTCAGATATATGACCAAAATTATTATTTTTACCCTTTGCTTTTTCCTCCTCAATCCTCCACAATCTATGCACACGATAGAGCTGAGACTGTTAGTTCAGCTACCGAAAGGAAAATGGGAATCACTGAATGCTAAGACCCAGTCGGTCACTATTATGTTGTTGCAGATCTAAATGAGTCTTTTATGTGTCGAACCTTGGCTTCCTTCTCATGTGTGGGAAGTGGCACCCTACCCTACAATACTACTGCTCTGGGTGTCAACTCTTTTCCAGCTGAGTCCACAAGCACCCTGGGAGGAACAACCACAGGCCAGCTCTATTGCATCCTGTGTGAATTCCTGGCCCTGGGAACTGATAGAAATAACGACTTCTTTTAGCTGAAGCCCCTAACTGGAGGAGGGAGGGAGTGTGTTACACAGAAAAAAAAAAAAAAAAAAAAAACTAACAGTACATTCTCTAACCAACAATGTGCAAGGGCTGCAGCAGGATTGACTAAAGAGGAATGTGGGAGATTAAACGTTTTGAATTGACTAATCAAGACATGCTCATTTATAATACTATAGCAGTTGCACATGAAGCCAACACCCAGAACAAAAGACTTTTACAATAATCCATATGCAATTAATCACGTGACACCCTTATGCCACCTCATTTACTACCACTACTCGAGGAAGTCCCATGCTACCTCCAAATTAAAAATTATACAAGCTGTCACTTTTTTCATATATATGGGCATTGATGTTGTACTAGGCCTTGCTAGTCTGAACAAGGTGAACACCTGGAACATTTAAACAGTCCTTTGCTGCACATTTACTTAAATCTGGAAACATCTAGACATAAGGAACTGAATTGGTAGATTGAATTTTAATGTTTTCATCAAAATTATTTGCAATTAAAATTTTATATTCTATTCTTTATTTATTTATTAGGGGACAATAATAGCACATACATGGAGGTCAGAGGACAACTTAAAGGTATCAATTCTTTCTTTCCATTGTGTTGGTCCCAGGGATTGGACTCAGGTCAATGGTTTGATCTTGTATACCTTTACTTGCTGAGTTAGCTTGCTGGCCCAGGAATACCTTCAATGTCTTTATATACTAATAAATTTATGTATAGATATATATAAATACATATATTTATAAGAGAGCTCTTTGTTCTGAAACATATTCTCCCATATATTCTAGAATCAATTTCAACATTCATTTTTCTCATGTTCACACATTTAATCTTTATGAGTTATTTTATCAGGTGAGCAGTTATAATTTTGTATTTTTCCTTAAAAGTCCTTAAAATTAGAATTTTAATTTCATACTTTTGAATTTTTCTTAAGTGCTCCTGTCTGATATCAAAGCTCCAGGCATTGGTTTGTCCTAAACTTTGTACTGTTCCCTTTGTCAGTCTGTCCATCTCTCTGCATCTTGTGTTCCTGGATAGACATCTTATCTTGGCAATCTCTTGCTTCAGCCTCACAAGTGGATGGATTGCAGGCCTGAGTTGCCACAGTTACTGTGTCTCAGTAAGCACTATTTTCTTATAAAACTAGGATGGAGAGGGAAGCACAAGAAGACTAGTATGGTTTTAACAAGTCTGTCATTGTGTTTCCTCTCATTCAGCTGAGGCCTCTAGTCTAACATACAGTTAAAAAACCTTCCAGATCCATTAAGTTCCCCACTGAGATTTTGATTGAATTGTTTTGAACATCTAGATAAGTTTGAGATTTCAAGTCTATGTAATATTGCCTTTTATCATGAATAAGGTATGTGCTTACAATAATTTATGGCTTCTTTACTGATACTAAACAAAGCTCAGAACACTTTTCTATAGAAACATTAATACTGCAACACAGTTTTCTAGCTTTGTGCCATGGAAGAGCATCTGACGTTTTGTACATCCATCAGCAGCTGCTGTTCTTGTGCCCCTCCCCACTTGCACATCTGGAATCTTCCTGCTAATTTTCCTGGGCCATCTATGCAAACAGCAGCATCTTCTTGCACCACCTTCACGTATGCTGCTCATAATTTGTGGTCTCTAACTTCTTAATCCTTTCCCCTTTACACTGAAACTCTCAATGCAATTTTGAGAATAGGTACTGATAGCCAACTTCTTGATAGCCACTAAGCTGAAATCAAATGTTTCAAACTTTTCTGACTCTGTATCATATTTACTCTATAAATTTTGTTTGTCTGTTTTATGTACTAGATATTAATAATGGGTGATTTTTGCGTCAACTGAGCCCCCAAACTACTCTGGTTAAATATTACTACTATATCTTAAAATGTGTTCTTGATATTAACATTAATTTAGTAAAGCATATGATGGTAACGTTGACTTTGAGTAAATAAAGCAGACTGCCTATTGTAACATGAGAGGGCCACATCCAATCAGCTGAAGACTCACAATAAAAAGACTATCCTTCCACGACTAAGAGAGAATTCTCTAGTAGATTGCATTCGGACCCCATATGGACATCAGATTGCCCTTTTCTCTAGCCTGATGGCATGTTCTGAAAATTTTCAACCTCTACCACTGCATGAGCTGATTCTATATAAGAAATCTTACTTGTTATGTTTATATATCTATATAAGCTGTATATCAACTTCCAGATGTTGAATGTTTGCTTTCTTAGATCTGTTGCTGGCACTGAAGTATGCAGTGTTAATTTCATTCTTATTTTCTCTGTATGCTTTTAATGTTCTTCAGACTTAATGTTCTTAAGTGTCATTATGATTCTGTAATTTTTTTTCTATTTTCCCCTTACATTTCTTGAATCTTTTTTGTCTTTAGTATCTTTTATTGATTTTTAATTTCAAATATGAATCCTTGCAAGTATTTTCTCATGCATGTCCTCAAAAGAAAATGTCTCATTGTTGAGATCTTTATTTTCCATCCTTTATGTTTCTTCACATTTTAAAACATATTCCATTACTTGGCCTCTCTTCTGCATTGAATTGTGCAGATGTTGTTAAAATAAGTCAAGGGATTCCTCAATTACAGCATTCTACTTATCCCTTCTGCTTTAAAAAAAAATACTTCGACTATTAGACTTTTCATATTCAATATTCTTCTTGATCCTTCTTCTGTTTTCTTAGTCTTAACTCAATTACTCTTATTCCCCATGTCTTTAGCTCATCAAAGTCAGTTTTTTCAGCTATGCTATTTGAACACTGTTCTGTTAGATGAAGTCCGATAAATTTCTTTTGAAACAATCACACTTTCCAATATGCATGAACTCCTTTCCTCAGGGGTTTGGGTGGGAGTCAGGCCCAGTCTACTTAAAAAAGGTTGGACTGACAAATCCAGTCTCAGAGGCTCTGGTGAAAGAGAAGGAGGGGCCAAGAGACCATAGAAAACCATTTTACCTCGACATACACAGAGAACCTAAACTTTTGGCTTAATGGGGAAAGCCACATTATAGGAAGACTACAATTTAAATTGTATTTCAGCATGATATGTTTTGTTAGTCCCTGAAAACACATTTCCCCAATAAAGAGATGTGAACTGATGTACCTTTGTTGTGGGAGTCACCGCTAGATACAAAGAAGTATAGTAAGATGGAGACAAGAAACGGTCCATAACCTTTTTTGATTTTATCCCAGAGAAGTCATGCTGGCTTATCTTTTCCATTTGGCCATGCATACCTTGTATATAAGCATCACTGTCTGTCTTTTTTTTAAATTTTTTTTAAATTTATTCATTTTTTTAATAATTAAAGATTTCTGTCTCTTCCCCACCGCCGCCTCCCCTTTCCCTCCCCCTCCCCCAATCACGTCCCCCTCCCTCGTCAGCCCAAAGAGCAATCAGGGTTCCCTGCCCTGTGGGAAGTCCAAGGACCACCCACCTCCATCCAGGTCTAGTAAGGTGAGCATCCAAATTGCCTAGGCTCCCACAAAACCAATAGGTGCAGTAGGATCAAAAACCCATTGCCATTGTTCTTGGGGTCTCAGTAGTCCTCATTGTCCACTATGTTCAGCGAGACCGGTTTTAACCCAGGCTTTTTCAGACCCAAGCCAGCTGGCCTTGGTGAGTTCCAGATAGGACATCCCCAATGTCTCAGTGTGTGGGTGCCCCCCTCGCGGTCCTGAGTTCCTTGCTCATGCTCGCTCTCCTGGTGCTCCTGATTTGGACCTACCTTGAGATTTCAGTCCGGTGCTCCAATGTGGGTCTCTGTCTCTGTCTCCTTTCATCACCTGATAAAGGTTAATGTTCAGGAGGATGCCTATATGTTTTTCTTTGGGTTCTCCTTGCTAAGGGAGATTCTTGGGTGTCATGTGCCACCTCTTCCAGCAAGGATGACGCAACACCCGGAGCTCTTCTCACTGCAGTTTATTCCAGGACTTTATTCACTTTCTCTCTCTCTTCCCCTCTCTCTTCCATCTCTCCTCCTGGGCAAACCTCTCCCAGCCCTTAAGTAGGCATGGATTGCCAACCCCGAACTGCCAGGTGGGCACTGCCCATAGGTTCACGCATATGCAGGCAGCTGATAATCATTGCGTGATCATAGCATAGGTCAGGCCTTAGCCGTCTCAGGAGTTGATTATACATCTCCATCAAATGTGACACCATGCAGCTCGCTACACTTGGGGAAGCTGCCTGTTGACACTCTCATCTAGTGTCTTGCTTACACTATTAAATGGTTTTTTAAACAATTACTATGTCACTGATAACCTCAAATAGACAAAAGCAGCCTCCAATCCTCTCATATTTCTAACCGTTTTAATACATTGATGATCTATTGAGACAATCTGTCTTATTACAAGATGTCTTCATCTGCTCCATGTTGTTACAACTTGCTTGATGGTGGATAACTTGAAAGTAAAGAGATTTATTTGACTTACGGAGTCTAGCAGCTGGAGAGCTTAGAAAGCATGATGTTAGCATATGGTGTGGGACACTGGCTTCCCCATAACCAGAGGAAGGCCAAAGGCAGACGTATAAAAGTGAAAAAGTCCAGTGGCTGGCCTCCTTTGAACTGCAACCTTTTTTACTAGAAAACTAATCCACTCCAACTAGACTTAAAACTTCCCTTCCTGCAAGAAAGAATTAGTCAATTCAGATACCTTGGGACCTAGTGAATCACTGTTAGACTTCACCTCTTACAGGTTCCATTTGCTACACAGAGGACTAGATTCTAACACTTGCAGCATTAAACAAATTACAAACCAGAGCACAAAATCAACAGGTCCTTTCTGAAGCAGAAAGCATCCTTAAGCCAGCCAGCTCAGTTCCTGATTCTATGCCGCTGAAGTCTGCATCTCACAGAGGATGATCAAGATCACTGAAGTGATGGCTGGTGGCAGACCTCTGACGGAAACGACAGGCCCTGGACTGGTGTCGGCCTGCTTTCACCCTTCTCCACTGCTCTATCCAGAGACACTCTGACCTCCCTCTTATCCTCCAGAGATTTCAGACATACCTTCAGGTGTGCTCCAGAACTGAGAAATGACCTTTAGTGGCCTTTCCTGATTTTGTAAACTTCATCTCCCAGTTTGCCTTTCTTCACAGACTTGCAATCCTTGTCTTTAGTACTCAATTATCATCCCCTCGATCACTTTACTTCTCTCTTTCTGGATTTTTTTTCACCTTATAATTATGTCCTTGTTTCAGTGATTAGAATTTGAAATGAAAGCAATAGAGATCTGATATCTTTCCTTTGGATAGTCCGCCCTGTTGACCACAGGGCTGTGGCTGCCGATAAGTGTAACGAGGCAAAATTTCCAGGATTTCTTCCCAGATGAAGGCTGACAACTGACAATGTACTGTAGACAAATATTTGCATTTCTAGATTGCTGCACTCCTGGAAACGGAGGTCTTAAAGAATTTCCAAAGTAGAGAAAAGAATGATTCATGAGGAATCCTGGAGATTTTTTCCTCCTATTTCATGGACTTCTTCACAGAAATAGAAAAAGAACCCTCAAATTCAAATGAACAATGAAAGACCCTGGATAGGCCAAGCAATCCTGAGCAAAACAAGCAGTGTTGGAGAGATTAGCATCCCAGGTTTCAACTTGTATTACAGATCTAAACTAATAGAAACAGCACAAAGCCAGCACCAGACAGACATGTAGATCGATGGAACAAAATAGGAGTGTATGCAGGCACCTGATAAGTGACAGGGATGCCAAAATTCCACGCTGTAGGGAAAAAGCATCTTTAAGAAGTGATGCTGGGAAAACTGGGTGTCCATACATAGAAAAATGAATTTACACTCTTATCTATCATTCTGCACAAAAATCAATCCCAAATAGATCAAGGACCTCTATGTGAAATCCCAAACACTGAAATTGCTAGAAGAAAACATGGGCTGTACCATACAAAGCGTAGGTGTAAGAAAGGACTTTCTGAATAGGGATCATTTGCGTAGAATCAAGCCAAATAAGGGACAAATTGGATCTCATGAAACTAAAAAGCTTCTGTACAGTAGAAGAAACAATTGAGTAAAGAGGGAGCCATCGACTGGGAGAGAATCTTTAACAACACTGCATTTGAAAGAGGATTAGCATCCAGAATTTACAAAGAACTCCAAATAAAAGAATCAAGAAAATAAACAGCCCAGCCTAAAAACGGACCAAAATTAGAACAGAGAATTCTCAATAAAGGAAATAACAATAGCTAAGAAATATCTAAGGTGCTCAACATCTTTAGCAATTAGAGAAACACAAATTAAAAGTTATGTCCAGAATGCATACACCCAGTTAGAACTGTTAACTACTCTCCAAAACAAAAACAAAAAGCTCACTGAAAATGATGATGGGAAAGTAGAAAGAAAAAGAGAACTCTCATTTGCCATTGGAGAGACTACAGACTGGTGGTATTACTATGGAAATTATTGTGGGAAATTCTCAAAAACCAAAGGGTAGATCTACATTGTGACTCAGTTTTACCACTCGTTGTCATATGCCCAAAGAACATAATGTCTTACTAAAGAGATAATTGCTCAGGCATGCTCATTGCCACTTCATTCATGAAAACTAGGATATGGAAACAACTTATGCTTTCATAGCATTGGCCACAGGTTCATCTGATCTAGACAATTTTTCAGTTGAGGCTCCTTCTAATTAACTGGGGTTGTGCCTAGTGGACAGCTGAAGCTAACTATAGCAATGACTTTATGATTCCAGAAAAATCTAGGTCAAGAAAAGAGAAAAATGACATAATTATATTATGATCTTAAAAAAAATAATTAAACTGTATCTCCCCTTGGCTTCATCATGGTACATAGACTCCATAAAAGAATAGATTGTTCAGTTGGGGTTGTTGCATTGAGGAATTGTGTCAAAACCCTTGCTCTTGAGTCTCCCCACTCTAAATTGTATGTCATAACTTTGGCTCAGTCCCAAGCAGATCTCATCATACCCACAAATCATGTAGATGCCTTCCCTTTGTCCTTCCATCTTGAATATATAACTCAAAGGGCAGTCATGCTCTGTTTTTAGTGACAGCAAACTTGGCTTTGTTGTCTTGTCATTTGGGGGGTTCTCAGAAAGATACAGAATCACTTGTGGTTACCTTTGCCATGCAGAGACATGTGCAGAGCTCTGTCTCCACTGTATCATTTTGCCTTTGCCCCAGGTCTGCTAGCCAAGCACTGCTGCGGTTGAATGGTGTGTAGTTCTCAGAGGTCTATGAATTAAGGGCCTGCTCCCAAGATGGCAAGAGCAGAGGTGAAGAGCCCTTTGGAATATGGCTTTATAGGAAGTCCTTGGGTACGTTCAAAGAACTCTGTTATCTTCTTCATCCTCTCTTTACTTCCTAACTTATAAAGTAAGAACCCCCCTCTGCAACCTCCATATCCTTTTCATTCTTGCCCTCTGGTATTCCCACCTGAGGTCCAAGTCTAGTATTTAAATTGCCAAATATCACATCTTTTAAAACAACTTTGTGAACTTGATTTCAACATGTCGTAACTTGAAATACAACTTTCAGATCTATGGTACCCAAATGGAACTCTCCATTTAATCAGCAGGCACTCCCTCTCCCCCAGTGCCACCCACATCACATGGTACAGAAGCTCTGCCTTGGGTCAATGTGTTCTACATTGCAGCCTCATTTCTTCTTTATTTTTTATTGTGAAAAATTTTCATGCATATAGAGAAGTGTAGAAAGAGTTAAAGTATGCATTAATATGCCCATCTCCTTGATGGAAATGTCTCCACTGCTTTTCAGTCTTTAGATAATTTAAGTTTTCATTATATTGTGGTTTACCTCTCCCATTGACACTTCTTCACAAAATAAAGACCCTTTCTAAAAAAAGAAAAAGAAAAAATTATGACTATTTTCCTTTCAAAACCTGCTGTTTCTCTGGCAGCACTATAAATACCTGTCCCCAGCCGAGGCTTTGGACTGGAGGTTCAGCATTACACTGGATTCCTCCTATACTGTTCTATCTCTGCATTCTAATCTGTACCTTTCTAGCTACATATATATTCAATTGTCCACATGTGTGTTGCCTCTCTAACTTATCTCTGTAACTAGCTTTTCACTCTATTCTCAACATCAGAGGTGCGGAGCTTCCCCTAGAGCCCTGATTATATCTGAATTAGTATTCTGGTACAATCTGGCCAGAGAAGAGTTCTCAAATATAGCACTGACTGAATATACCACATCTGTGTAGACACATTTTTGTAGCGAGTTTGTTTTGATTCGTTTTTAGCTTTTTACTGGACTAAGCAGCTCCTGAAGTTATCTCCATCAATTTTTTACAGAAATGCCCATGAAGGACTGAGGAAATAGTGCAGTCAGTACAATGGTTGCTGTGCACACTGTGAGAACTCCGGTTTTGTTAACAGAACTCACATTAAAACACCACTTTAGGGACATGAACATCCAATCCCAGCACTGAGAAGGTAAATACAAACATGTTCTGGGGTCTTGCTAGCCAGTAAGTCTAGTCAACTTAATAAGTGCCAAGCCAATGAGAGACCCTGTCTCAAACACCCAAGGTACATGCTACCAGTAGGATAACACGTGAAGCTAACATACAGCCTCCACATGTATGAACTGACATGTGCACATGTACAGTTACACACATATGTACCTCCATGCACACACACACACACACACACACACACACACACACACAAGCACACATCTATGAAGATACTAGAGGGAAAATAAGGTAGGAACAAAAAGAACATAAGACAATTTCCCTTAAGGAGACAGGCCCACGGTGCTCTATTTACTGCCAGAATTTGGGAGCCGTATTTATATACTGGACAACTAGTGTTCTACATATTGTAAACTAGCTAAAGTGCAGTGAGTGGGCAGAAAAGGAAACGGGAAGTTACCCCCATTCCACTCTGCTCCAGGAGCCTCAGGTTGACAATAGGTTGAATCCCAATCAAGAAAAAGTATTCACAGCACCCACTGAGCTCAGAAAACTACACACAGACAAGAAGCGTACAGTAAAGGAGCAGGAGAGCTCGGTGGGACACAATGGCATGGGCACTTTTCCCTTTAAACACATGGCTACCCTTCTATTGAGGGGCGGGGTGTCTTGTGTTCCATTTCTTTTCTTAAAGATAGTCCCTGGCTTCTTACATGCAGGATAGTAAAAGAACCTTGTGGTCAACAGATACTGGAGAATGCAATTCACTCAGGTATCTCCAAATAGAAAACAGAGTAGAAACACGAATATCTGTCAATAGGTGTCAAAATATGAAGGAGCTGACTTGAGGTGTTAGTAAGAAGAGGACATTTCTAAATGCAGAGGTAGCTTAAAAAATATACAAGAATCAACCTATAATGCATAACGCAATGGACAAGCTACTGTCAGGATGTAAAACTTCCAGAGGTGTTATAGCTGGGTTCTCATACCTTTAGAAGCAAAAAGATCAACAAAATTTAAGGATAAGACAATTTGATGATGGAACTAATGGATGGACTTTTAAAAATATTTCTTCACTACCGATAGAAACACAACATAAATTCAGGTACATGGACGATTATAAAACAACCTCTATTATCACGAAAAAACATCAATAAACTCTCAGTGCGGAAATTACCAGGATCATTTTCTCAAACTACACTAAAATGAGAGAAAAATTATAATAACTCTTTAAAAATAAACAGAACTATGATGAGAGAATAATTAAAAATCTCTTTACAAACTGAACATAAGGTCAAAGGGCAAACTAAAGGTGACGCCAGATACAAAAATGAAACTAAATATAAAACTTCTCTAATTGTTAGGGTGCAGATCTCAAATGCTTTATAATTGAAAGAAAACATTAGCTGGTTACTTGGAAATTAATTAGAAAATGGTGAAAACAAATATAAAATAACACTAAAAATTTCAGGGCCATATAGATTTAAAAAGAGTTTTAAACATTTTTTTTTAATGCTAGAGGAATAGGACCTGGGTTCATTTCTCAGTACCTACATGGCAGCTTACAACTATCTGTAACTTCAGTGGCAAGGGATTTTATGCCTTTTCTGTACTCTGTAGACCCTAGAGGCACATAGATACACATAGAGACAAACACTAAGACACATGGAGTAAATGAATAAATAAATCAAACCAACATGATGGCTAAGGACATAGCTCAGTTGGTATAGTGCTTACCTTGCATGTATGAGACCCTTCCTGCATGCAATCCTAGACCTACATGAAAGCGTAATGTATCCTTGTAATTCCACTACTAGAATAGATGCAAAAGGTCAGAAGTTCAAGGTTATCCTCACCTACATAGTGGATTTAAGGCCAGCTGGAGATATGAAGAACATCTCTCAAAAATGCTGTATACTATCCACATTTTCACAGTTATAATTTGAAAATTTAGGCAAGTAATCCAATTATTGAGAAAACAACAACAAAAATCTGCTATCACTTTGAAAGTTGAACCTGGAATAAACCTATAAGCACGAATAAGAGAAATCAATAAACTATCAAAACTTTGGGGACATTGAGACCAGGTAGTTAATAAATTCTGTCAAATCTATGAAAAGCACCTACTCTTCATTAAAAATATTTACATTTGCATATGCATATACACCTACATTCATAGACATATTCATAACTGTCTTCTATTCTTAGTGTGCAACAAGACAAATTGCATCTCAATTTATTTCATAAAATGCTATAATATCGATTTCAACAATTGATGAAAGATGGAATTAAAATGAAAGCTATAGACCAGAGACACTTGGTAAAAATCTTCATTTAAACATTAATAGCCGGGCAGTGGTGGCACACGCCTTTAATCCCAGCACTCGGGAGGCAGAGGCATGCGGATCTCTGTGAGTTCGAGACCAGCCTGGTCTACAAGAGCTAGTTCCAGGACAGGCTCCAAAACCACAGAGAAACCCTGTCTCGAAAAAATAAAAAATTAATAAATCAAACTCAATAGTATATTATAAAAATACAATTTGATAATTTGGGAAAATTCTATTAAGCTAATTAACAGATAATGTGAACTTAATATAAAGCAAGACAAATATTTCAATGAATCTATATTTTTCCAAAAGTAGCTTTCAGTAATCATGAATTTCCGAGAAGATACTCATGATGAAAATAGCCAGTTTCAAGAGTGAACAAGGTGAGCAATTATTATTGTTCTAGTCATCAGTCATGTGGAAGTTTCAGTCAGTGAAACTGTGTGTTATATGTTATAACATAACACAAGGGAAAGAACTACCAGTGTGCCACATGGGAAACAAAAGAGACTAGTGGTAGTGAATTATGATCATCAATTATTCAATTAAGAGGTACCTTTTCATCTAGTCTTGAAACCTGGCCCTTAGGATTGTGTTCCCCACATTCAGGCTCTTCTTTCTGCCTCGGTTACTATTCTCTGTAAAAACCCTAACAGATGCAACCAAAGACTTATTTCACAAATGCCGTAGAGTATTTCTCTGCCATAAACTCCACTATACTAAGTCTTAACCCAAAACAAAAATTTCTATTCTTTAAGTTGATTCTTCCCAGGTATTTGGTCAAAGTGACAAAAAGCAATGAATGCAATAATAAGTTCAAATTTTATAAAAGCTACAAGATGTTGACACCAAATGTCATTGATTACAAATTGAAAAATAAACATCTATATATGGAAATAATATTTTGAAAATAAATGATAATAAAGAGTAAGAATAGACTTTAGTAGGAAAAAAAAGCATACACCAGTAACTAAATAACCCTCGGCCAAATTCCACAGAGAAAGTATAGGAATGGTAAAAACAGAGTTACAAGACTCAGGACAAAAAGAAGAGATGAATAAATAGAAATGTAAGCTTTTCCTCAGAAAAGGAGGAGCAAATGTCTTGATATTAATTCTTTCCAAACAAATATCCCTGAACTGGAAAACTACAACAAAAACCTCAACTTGATTTTTTTTTTTTGTTAGAACATGACAAAGTGCTTATAAATTTAAATCTCTGTAAAAAGCAAGGAATAACCAAGGGGATTTTGTAAAAGAAGAATAGGGAAGACTCGCATCACCAGACATGACATCTGTTTTACAAAATCTTAGTGATTAGATCAGATGCAAGGAGCTCAATAATTGACTATGGGTGAAAGAGACAAACCGTGCTAGGAACTGGACTCTAACACATGTGCTACTATGTGCAGTGGCAAAACCGGCACAGCAGACATGGAAAGAAAAGCGCTTCACACGGGTGAATTCTTGTTGAGAGCAAGGACAGAAGGCAGGCCAGGCATCTATCAACACAAAGACTCAAGATGAGGAAGAGGGCAAACCGAAACTGAAGAGACTGTGAGGGAGGAGGCTGTGTGTGTGTGTGTGTGTGTGTGTGTGTGTGTGTGTCTGTCTGTCTGTCTGTCTGTCTGTCTGTCTGTATTGCTACACATTTAACTCCCTTATATATTGTGGCTGGTAATCTTTTGCTTATGAAAGACAGGTTATGGTTCCTTTGTTCTAGTGTCTGGATTATTTTATTTTATGTAGTTGCTTCCACTACTATCAGTCATGCCACAATAATAGAACTTCATGTTTCTTAAATATGAATAATACTTAAAATATTGGATGCATGTCAAATGTTTTCTTCAGCCATCTTTATCCATTGATGGGCATATGATTGCATGTCATAGCTATTGAGACTATGACAGAACTGTTAATAAATTAACATGAATATAGATTAAAGGTCACCAAAGGTTACCAAGGGTGGTGGTGAAAGGCAAATAAAAGCAAAGGATATGGACAGGGAACTCTGTGCCTTTGTTGAATTATCAGATCAAACCCCATAAATAAATAATATATGTCAATCAAAAATGAAGTATAATAAGTAAAAATAAAGAAAATAAAAACATGCACATGACTGATATACCAAAATTGCAGAATGTCATTAGCATAATAGTCAAACTTATATTTAAGGAATGCATGACACAAATATGTCATATAAATCTACTGCCATCTGTGCATGGTAAGAAAACAGATAGGCCAACTCCTTCCTAGGAATGCAAGCAAACACCAAGAGGAAATTCAGCAAAAACAAGAAATGAAGAATTGGGTTCAGTTTAGCCACAGAGCACTCTGTCCAAGGCACCGGGTTCAATCCTTAGGGTCACATACACAGAGGAAGAATACACCTACCCAATATTACAAGTAAAAATATTCCAATATATTTATACATACATAAATGATGGAAATAAATTTAGAAAAACTTATAAGAGCTTTAAGATAGAAACAGAAGCTAGCAAGCTCTGCAGCTAGCATCTGCTTTCAGTTTGCCAAAGTTTCACTGAAGTCGAAACCACAGTGTTAAATCAGTCAGATCTTTCGGGAACACTGACTTGCAGTACCAGTGCCTCTACCTTCCGGAAGTTCATGAGTTAATCAGCCCTGCTTCAAAAACTTCACATGAAACACAGACGAATATGCAGACTAGAGGACACTAATCAAATGCTATTTATGATGTTTAAAAATAGTCAAAGCTAAGTGTCCCCACCTGTACAAGAGGCATAGTCGCTAGCTAATGGAGTTATTAAAAATAAACCAATTCTGGACCTAAAAAGACGGCTCGACGGTGAATAGCATTTACTGTTTTCACAGAGAACGTGTGTTGGTTCCCAGTACCCACACTTGTAATCACAACTAATGTAACTCCAGGTCCGGGGATCTGATACCCTCGTCTGACTTGTCCCATGCTTCCTTCATGTGTTGTCACACAAGCCCCTCAGATACATTTTCCTAAGGGCTTCCTTCCAAGTCACCAGTTCCTCTCCCAGATGGAAGAAACCTGCTTTTTATCCATCTGTTAAGGTTTTTTTTTTTATTGTCAGTTATTATGGTTTGGAATTTTGAAGACTTTTATTTAATTTTGTGAATGATATTAGTAGCTGTTTAATGTTTTCTGCTCCTTTGTTATATTAGGATAGTCGTTTTACCCCTTTGAATAAAATTACTTTTTATTTTAACATTCCACTTCAGATAAACTGCACCATCTGTAGTTTTTGTGATGCTTTTGCACATGTTACAACAAGTATTAACTTTTGTTCCTGGCAATCTCTTTCCTTATGTATTTGTGGAGCTGTCGTGAAGACTGGGTTAAAGCATGCTTCTTCAGCGGAGGCTTACAGTTTTTCACAAAGAGTCAGAGTCTGGCCATTCTAAGCAACATCTGAACTTTCCTTTTAGAGCTTCCGGAAGCTGCACAGGACCTGTGAGTCCCAGTTATGTCAAGTGAGGGTAGGATCCAGAGTGAGGTTGCTCTTCCCCTCCACTAGTCTCTCCCACACAAACCCACAGCCCCATTCTCTCCGTTCATTATGGAAGGAAAAACCTAAGGAAGCCCCTATACTTTAATAGTCACTAATTTGAGGAGCCACAAGGTTGTATAGCATGGTCACTGTTACCTTGTGGCTTTGCTGTAGAAGAAGCTTGGGAGGCCGCCGCCTTCCAGGTTAAAATCTGTTCCCCAGTAAACAGCACTTGACCTCTTTGAGGGTCTCGCCTTCAAGGCCAAAGCTGAAACAGAAGCTATGCAGTCCTCCTTCCCCCTCTACTCAGGCGCTTGGCTTCTCTGATGTCCACACACGGTCCCTCAAATTAAACCCAGGGAAATAAGAGACCAGAAGATGCTCCCGTGCAAGTCCAGCTGCAGGAGAGCTTCCCTTCGTGAAGGAATGGCTTGTTTATTCTGTTCATCTTGAACTCCCCTTTACTCTTTCTTATTAGGCCACTGTATATTTAAAAGCACTTGTCTTAATGTATTTTTAAACACACTGTCTGTGCTTCTGTCATATCACTGAAAAGGAAAGCAGTCCGTATGTTTTCTTCTAGGCCCCTTTTCCCATGGAGGCTCTCCACTCTCTTGCTCATTTAGTCTCCTATATTTACCCCGTCTTTGTCCATGATATTTTCTCAGCCCGGGAATAGTGCAGCCTTTCTGAAACATTTCTCCATCTCTCCTATAGCTACTCGACTCAAGCGGCTAATTTGTCCCTAGACTTGGGGAGTTTATCCCGTTCCATCCTGTATTGATTAGATAAATACAATCTTGTGTTTATAGAAGTCAGGGCTTTGGGTATTTGCAAAGAACTCTCAGTTTATCTTTGATATTATATTTTAATTTCGTGGAGGATAAAATGTGAATCGATATCTGAAGACTAGTATTCATAAATAGTCCCGAGAGCTACCAAAGCGGCTAGGGAAGGGCTGAGCTCCAATCTCTAAGTTAATCTGTTTTCTTTCATAGACACGAAGGAAAACACAAAGCTTCAAAATATATTTTAAAAAAAAAATGAAAGAAAGAAAGTTTTATAGTAAGATCATTTGCTTCCACTGCTTGTAGGAAACTTTCTTAAAAAATGAGATCCAATCAAGTCATGCTTTGGCTAGCAAATATCATTATTAAAATAAGATTGAAGATTTAGACTCCAATTGATTCAGGCATAGACAGTTCCACCACGTGTTCCTTCTGGAAGCTGCGAAGAGCGATTCATAAGCCTACTTCCGCAATTCATCTAAACAGGCAGACCGGTTCAAGTGAGAGCTGTCCCCGGTAGAGCTTCTGCTAAGGGTGGGGTTTGTTTTACTAGCTTTATAAATTAGTTGAGCCTATATTTTTAGAATCATTAGAGGGCCGAGAGGGTCATTTACATTTTCTGTTATATTTTATTGCCTTTTATGTAGCAAATGATAAGCTGTAGTCAGACTAATGAATACAGGAATTGATGAAGGTCTCAGAGCACATCCCTTGTGAATGTCAAGAATTTTATGAATGTTTACTATGTCCTGAAAGAGGAAAAACTGTCTGGCTACCCCTTCCCAAAGCATCTAATGGCACTTTGTCCATACAAGGTATTTATTACTGTTTACTGAAAGAAGGGAAAGGGGAAAGCACGCTCATTATGTCGCTCTCCCATGTTCTTGGATTTCTCCCGAGGTGAGTTTATTTAAGTAATCGCAGAGGGGATAAATGAATGAATGATGTGGAGTTTTTCTCCAGTTTCCATTTGCGGAGCTGCAACAAATAAATAACATCCTCATTCATTATTAATAGGCTTTCTAGAGATCAAAAAAGTAGATTCCACTTTCCAATGAATAATTCTACTGGCAATTATCTGCAATTTAAATAAAGGGAAAGGCATTTTATGTGGACGATACAAGCACTGGATAATTAAAATAAAGTCACTGATTTCCATAAATAATGAAGATGGGAAATTATCTCTGACTTCGTTTGCAAAGCTCAATTTCCAATTCATCCCCCGTGAAGAGGATTAAGCACTTCCACTCCAGCCTTGCCATTCCATGGGGAGGGGGGAGGGGGGAGCATATTATGCACACCCTACGGTTTGTTCCAAAAAAGGTATAGGACGGAGCTAATTTCAGATGCTCATCCTTGAAAACAAAGCACTGAACCTGCATAGTTCTTTTAAACCTTCTATTCACATGTTACAAATAACGCTTTCTGAAACACACGCACACTCTCGTGTACACAGCCATGTGTTCAACTACCAGAGGCATGGATGCGCAGGGCAGGAGAGAAATGAGCAGTTTCTGAGCTGTAGAAGTAGCAGTACATGGCTCGGTTTGCAAATTAAAAACACCTAACATATCTCTTACAAGAACGGCAACAACTAAATGGTTCCTTGCTTATATTATCACTTTCAGAAGAAATAACCAAAGCCTAGGAGCAATTTGTAACATAAACGAATGCTAAGAGACTGCAAATTTTGGTTCCTCTGTGCAATATATTTCTGACTTGGCAAAAAGAGAAGTGGGATATGACGAAGTGAGTGAGTTGTGTGGACAGCTTTTATCTTCACTTCCCTTTCGCTTTGCTGCAATCTCTCTACTTTAAAAGAAGTTCAGCTACGCATAAAAGTCGAAGTTCCCATCCTGAGTAAGTTAGCAGTCCTTGTCCATTTGCCTCTGCCTCAAGGATAAGTTTCCTCAGAATCTGGAGGGTTCTGATCCATCAAGCTCACAAATGTGCTCTCCAAATTCGTCATCTCACATTAAGAGTTCCTATACTCACACGCGTGAAGGGCCTGCATGACCTATGTCTGAGCAAAGAACATTCTGGAAAATCTCAGCATATGATTTGTGGCACGGTTCCACCTTTCACTTGCTGTATGACCTTGAGCAACAGACTAGATTGTCCATGTTTCTTCAGCTGTAAAGTAGGGATGATAATAGACGCTACATCATAACTTCTCAGAAGCAAATACATGATGTGAAATTCCCTCCTTTAATAAATGCTCCCAAACCCTTCAAGTTCTCAGCACCCTTCTGGAACTTGGTTTATTTTTACATACTGATTGTTTGGCTTCTTTGTACATGGATCTGATCTCTATGATGTCACAGTTCTCTGATATCGAATCAGCATTCATTTGCAGTTAGTGGATGATGTTATTTGCGTGTTCCTGGATGATCAGAGCCATGAATACAACATATTATGAGTCAGGCAACCTGAGTATGGATTCATTAATGAAAACACAGAAAGAGGTTCTATCTGCCACGGAAAGGAATCACCATCAATGCTTGCAGAGGGCACGATGAGATGGAATCCACACGCCATCTCTTCTATATCCCTGAGGAGTCAACAAAGTTACACTTTTGTGAAAGTGTGAATCTGTAAAACTTCCTAGAAGACAACCAGCTCCTCATCAGCGTACACTCCCTTCAGAGCCCCGCACACCTCTACCACGTGGCTCCCGCCTCTGTCAAGCACCCAGGACAAACAGAAAGATCAGATAGCATTGTAAAATACAATTTGCAATTCAGTGTTTTTACAATGCTGCATAACTACAACTTCTTGACTAGAATGCCATCTTCGGCTCCTTTGCTCGACATCCACCCAAGTTCTCTGCCTACAAACTTCTACTTCTTGATTGAACCATTCGGAATCAACTTAGCTATGAAATTGCTCCCCTTGCTCCCATTAAGGGAAGATTTAGCCACGCTATCACCTTTTGAACCATAACCCTTTTTTATTATGAGGTGCATTTCAAAATACACAACTGAGCCTGGCTCTATATGTGGAAGGATCGAAGCTGTTTGTTCTTATTCTCAGAACGTTGCCAGGAGAGTGTCAGTGAATGTCAGTAAAATAACAAATGACCCTCTGCCCCAGAGAGCTAGAAAATCTAAGTCCTTTACTTCTCAGAATAGCCCCATCTTAGAAGAAGCTAAGACTTGAGAAGGCAATCCTGGCCTCAATGGATTTACCCTTTAACCCAACTGAAATCTCAGAAAGAGAGGACCAAGTCATGTAGGAAGTCTGGTGACGATTCTCAGTTGTGGGGCATTTGTCAAGTATGTGCAAGACCCTGAGTTTGATCCCTGCACTGGGAGGAAAGAATAGGGAAGGAAAGAGAAACAGAAGAGAAAAGACATGAGCAATGTGGGAGAGAAAGCTTTTAAGAGCAATGCCAGGCACGAGCTTTACAATGGACAAGAAATGCTAACAATTCTCTGAAAGAGAGGAAACAGTAACAAAGAGTGTATATGTTGGAAGGGGGAGTCACCATACCACAAAAGAGCCTAATTTTTTCAAGAGATGGTCTGTGAAAAGAGAAACCCAAGAACTTCCAATTACATGAATTTTACAAAAGAAGAATATGCAGGCATTTGAAATGTGTTCTTAAATCCCTGATGCTACTGTTTCCTCCACCACTGTCCCACTTGTCCACTGAGTCATCAGGGTACTGTGGTGTCTGTACCACTGAAAAGCAGTTTGTATGGGCACTGGGCCAAAGAGGAACAAAGAAATCGACACTATGGGATATATAATCCATGACAGCCAAAATGTCTAAAGTGAAACCCCTTTGGTAGATCTGCCCCCTTCCCCAATAATATAAGCCCTCTTCCACAGTGATGAGAAACAGGACAACTATTACAAAAGGAGAAACATTTCAGAAATGGGAAAGGAGAGAAGGAAGGAGCACCGAGAGGGAAATATCAAGATTTTTACTATTTGAAATAAAACAATATTCTTTAAAAACAAAAACAAGGGCCCTGCAGGAGATGGCTCAGTGGTTAACTTTTCAGCGAAGCAATGTCAGGACCACGGGGGGTGCACCCACCCACTGAGACAGTGGGGGCTAATCTATTGGGAGCTCACCAAGGCCAGCTGGACTGTGCCTGAAAAAGCATGGGATAAAACCGGACTCTCTGATCATGGCGAACAAAGAGGACTGATGAGAAGCCAAGGTCAATGGCAAGGGGTTATGATCCTACTTCATGTTCAGGCTTGGTGGGAGCCTAGCCAGATTGGATGTTCACCTTCCTAGACATGGACGGAGGGGGGAGGACCTTGGACTTTCCACAGGGCAGGGAACCATGACTGCTCTTCGGATTGGAGAGGGAGGGGGAGAGGAGTGGGAGGTGGGGGAGAAGAGTGGGGGAGGGGGAGGGAAATGGGATGCTGGGAGGAGGCGGAAACTTTTTTTTCTTATTCTCAATAAAAAAAATAACATTCATCAGAACCATAAAAAAAAAAAAAAAAGAAAAAGGAAATAGGCTCCTCAGAGCCCATTTAAATGCTGAGTGAGTGTGGCAGTACACCTAAAATTCTAGCATCAGGAGGAGGGAACAGGATCTTCAGAGCAAGATAACTAGCGAGACTAGATCATCTAGTTTAGGTTTGAGTGAGAGACCTTGCTTTAATGAGTATGGTTTAAGAGCATCCAGGGTTATTCCCAGCATTAGCCTCAAGCCTCCACATAGATGCACTCACGTGTGCCCACACATGTAGACATGTACACACAGACACCCTCACAGACACAGATGTAGACACACACACACACACACACACACACACACAGAGCCAAATGGAAAGAAGAATAAAATAAATGGAACAAAACAAACACTTACCAAAGGGGAAAAAAGAAAGAGAAACATCTAGACTTTGCACTAAAACATACAATCTTCAAAGTAAAACAAATTTTGAAATATCATAATGAAGTTAGTGAAGTAATTTCGAAAGCTAGAAAATCACGCTAAGGATTCTGACAAAATCATACATAAGAAAAACAAATAGGAATATGTGGTAGATTCTAAAATATAGAAGAAATGTGCTAAGTACTGAAAAACACATAAATCTTCTGCTTTGTGCCAAAATGATGAGTTTGAGAAGATCCACAGCTTTAAACATCACAGGGAAATATCAGAATGCTGTACATAAAAGTGTTCCTGAAAAAGTGATAAAGGAAAAATGATGAATTCCCTTCAATGGCAGAGCTAGGTGTGTGTGTGTGTGTGTGTGTGTATGTGTGTGTGTGTGTGCGTGCATGCATGTTTCAATGCGTAAGCTTCATTTCTCAACAAAAAGCTCATTTACAAGAAAATGGCCAATATTGTTTAAATCCAGATTCCTACCCTCTCTGAGTCATAATTTGTATTTAACTATGAGGAAATAAAGACATTTTTGGATTTGCAAAAATGTGTTAATCTTGCTACTTACAAATACTTCAGGAAAAAAAAATGTCAGGAAAATGCAAAAAGAATTCAAAACAAAACCATGCAAGAAAGAGTAGTGATCAATTAAAACACTGAAAGTTCTAGTTGAGTTGAAATAACTGCTGATGCTTAATGTTTTAAAAACGTGTAAAACAACCATCTGGAACCAGATGTTTTTGGCAGCAGACAGCCTGCCAGAGAGGGCAATGAGAAGTGTAAGAACACTACACTTTCTATTATTATATAACAGAAAGAGACAGACAGCGTCACTGCTGACAGAAACGCTAGAATTGTAAAAATAAATAAATAAATAAATAAATAAATAAATAAATAAGAACCGTTAGAGGGTAAAGATGGATACATAGTTTACATGCTCCTAGAGGAAAGCTATAATGAATCTATAATGACTGTTATATACATATGTCTGCTGAAAGAAGGAAGAAAAGAGGGAGAAAAATAACAAAATAACCCCCCCAAATGCTCATTTTCAACTGAAAATAAAAATGTATAGCTTCCTGTAGAATACACAAACTCCAATGAAATGAAAAGATCCAAAGATGGAAAAGCATGCACACCGTTATACACAGTGATCCAGCAAGAAATGCAAGTTAGAGCATTGTTGCCTCTTTCTGACATACAGTCCTTGGTTGATGATGAGGGCCTGGTAATATACTGAGGAAGCTGTTGAAAAAAGTCAGATAGCTTGAGAAAGACTGTTGTCTCCCAAAAGACACAATAATGATTAGAGTAATGGAAATTTCTGTCCACTCTGTTTCTAGGGAAGAGTTGGGGGTGCAGATTGAGTTGATCACTCATAGCCAATACCATGTTCAATCACAACTGTGTAATAAAACCTTTATCATCCAAACAGGCAGAAGAGATGGCTCAGTGATTAAAAACATTTATTCTTGCAGAGGACCTGGGTTTGATTCCTAACATCCATATGGTAGCTCACAATTCTCCATATTATTTGTAGGGGATCAGTTCCATGGTACCCGATGCCCTCTTCTAATCTCCCAGGCTACTAGGCTTATAGGTGGTGCCTAGACACCCTAAAGAGTGTTTCTAAGCTCTCAGGCTTGGAGGTCTTATTTAATTCTTACTAGACAGTTAGGTGGCCTGGAGCACAGCTCCATTTCATAGTTGTATCTAGGGACCTACTGTCCAGGACTGTCTATAAATTTCATAACACTGGGAAAGCATTGTGGTTCCTGAATAAGTTCGTTCAGTTAATTATGTTTTAATCCTAATGTTCTGTTAGACTCTGGGGACTTGTATGACCTGGGATCACCATTAACCTTGACCCCTGGTGAGCTCTCAGAGGGAGTGCTCTGAGTCAGAGTCTAGACAAGGAAGACATAAAAAGCAGAAAGCAGGATCATTAAAGTGTAAAGAATTAAGTAAAATAAGGCAGAATAAAGAATAGACTCCAATAGGGAGGTACAATTGAGGTAAGTTTTTTTTTAATATAACTATGAAGTTACTTCTGTATATACAAAAGTACAAATGTGTGTATGCAGCCAAACCTCATGAAAACATAAGGGAAACTAAATAACCACAAACATCAAGGAGAGAGATTTCAACAGTTGTTTAGGCAGTGAAAGATACAAAAGATGTGGGAGGGAGGAAGGGAGGGAAAAAGGGAGGAACAGAAGGTGAAAAATGGAAGATACGCACACATAGAATATTGTACAGTTTTCTGGCATATATTGTATTGAATAAAGAAACTAATTCATCACTTAAGAACTCAGAAACCAAGATAACAACAGAAAGATTTTTCGTGATTTCTCAAAAGCTGTTATTTTCTTCCAAAAATAATAAAAACTATTCTTTAACAACAAAAATAAAAGCAGAATAAACAAAGCCCCTATGCTATTCCACAGAGAGATGAATTTATAAGAAAATTTCCCACTTTGTCAAAGAAAAGGACCTTTACATAAACCTGGCTTAACTTTAATCTCAAAAACACATATAAGGGGAAGGCAGACAGCTCAGATAATAAGGTGTTCACTGTTTAAGGGTGAGACCTGAGCATGGATTCCCAGCATAAAAACTCAGGCATGGCAAGTTCCAGGCATCTGTGTCTGGAACATGAGAGCTGAAAGAGCAGAGACAGACCCATCCTGGAGTCTACTGACCAGCCAGTCTGGGTTATTGATGACCACTCGCATCCGTGAGAGAGACTGTCTCCAATCATAGCGTAGAGAGCCATTGAGCAAGACACTTGACATCAGCTTCTGTTCTCTACACACATGTAATTGCACATGCATGTGAATATATATACATATAAACAAAAGAAAACCTACAAAAACAAAGGGGTAAATTAATTTTCCAAGATGATAAAACAAGAGAGGAACAGATAAAATCCACTTATGAATTAAAAGACTTGTCTGAAAAAAGCATGAATGGCTTGGAAAACCAGGATGGCTGGACCTTAGAACACTTTGGAGAATGATTAGCTGGGATAAGAAATTGAAAGAGGATCATGGTTCTGTCATCTTCATGAAGACTGCAAGAAGTTGAAAAACATCTGAGCCCAAGGAAACAAACTTTTGACCCTCTGGTAATAGTTGCAAAGTCCTCAATCTTAAAAAGGCATTTCACAAGAACCTATGTCTGATCTGTGATAAGGCAGGAAGTTCAGGAAGTCTAAAGACTATTTTGTAGGTCTAGTCACTGGAAATGCTCACAAAATGCATTTATGAATAAGACAAACATTAGAGAGGGTTCTGCAAAGCTGGAGAGGGACTACAGTACAGTTGTCAGCTCTGAAAGCAGCTGTAGACAGTGCAAACAAGCTCTCCGTCAGCAACGTGACAAATATACACCCTACAAAGCCAACAAGTAACTGAATTTAAGTGTTCATGTACAAACTAGAAGAGATAATAAAAATAATCTCTCACATGCCAGAGAGAGAGAGAGAGAGAGAGAGAGAGAGAGAGAGAGAGAGAGAGACATAGAGACAGCTGACCTGGGCTTCTGGGAGTTCACAGACTCTGGACTAACAGCTAGGGAGATGGCATGGGATTGACCAAGGCCCTCTGCATGTACACAACAGTTGGGTAGCTTGGTCTGTTTGTGTGGCTCTTAGCAGTGGGATCATATCATGATCTGCCCCTGGCTCTTGAGCAGCCTTCTGGGACCTATTCCCCACACTGGGTTGCCTTGCCCAGTCTTGGTACTAAGCATGGGGGTGGGGTCTTGTTCATGCTTCAACTTGATGTGCCATCCTTTGTTGAGCCCCTTTTCTCCATTGTATAATCTGGCATCTTTGTAAAACATCAGGTATTCATAGGTGTATGGATTTATGTCAGAGTCTTCAATTAGATTCCATTGGTTAATAAAAAGCAGACAGGCCAGTAGCTGGACAGGAAGTTAGGTGGGAAAGCAAAACTAGAATGATGGGAAGAAGGAGGGAAGAGTCAGGAAGCAAGGCATGCTAGAGAACAGGTAAAGCCACAAACCACACGGCAATACATAGATTAATAGAAATGGATTAATTTAAGTGTAAGAGTTAGCTAGCAACAAGCCTGAGCTATCAGCCGAGAATATATAATTAATATAAGCCTCTGAGCAATTATTTGGGATCTGATGGTCTGGACAGGAAATGTTCAATTACATCCCCCCACACAGGAAGCTGAGGCAGGAGAATCATAAGTTCAAGGTCTGTTGGAGGTACATGGTAAACCACTGACTAAATAAGGAAACAAAAATGCTCATGGAAAGGGCAACTGATTTGGTGAAAGATTTTAAATTTCTCTAATTTTACAAAATAATCTATATAGCATTAGAAGCCATAAGTATCTTTGAAAAACATTTCCAATATATAGACAGAAGTCTAACATCTGAGGCTTTACAGGTGTGATGAAGGACTTCCAATAGACTACAAGATGTTAAAGTAAGTGATGGCTCAGTGAATAACATTGCTTGCTATGCAAGTAGGAGAACCCATCTAAAATGCTAAGCATGACTGCACATGTCTATAACCCCTGTGTTGGCAGGTGGAGACAGATGTATCAAGAGCTCCCTGACCAGCCAGACTAGCCCAAAGTCAAAAGTCCCAGGTTCAGTGGGAGATTCTATGTCAAAGCAATAAGCTACAAAACAATAGAAGACTATCTGTGCCCTGCTCTGACCTCCACATAGAATGCACACGCACACCTACATGGAAGACTTTCAAGAGTCTGATAATATATGAGTGACTGCTCTACTAGAACAGTGAGTGTTCTAATCGTCATAGAGTTGATACACACTGAGTCCTGGCTATTGGTCAGTATGTTTAGGTTTTATTTGTACTAATTGTTGAAGCTTTACCACACATCTGTGTAGTAAGTTTCCTTTTTCCTTACTTAAGAGAAAAAACAACATGGACAAAGAAAACATTATGCACACCAAAACACCATCTGCTATGATATAGCTTGTGTTTAAACCAAGTTAAACTGGGTCCCAATCTAGTAAATATGTTACCAGTTTTTCCTCCATTCATCAGTTTGGCACAACTTAAAAAATCATTGATAACAGTCACTATTAGTGTAGGCAAATTTTGTACAAAATAATTATTGATCAAGATATAAAATAAAAAAATATTTATGAGGGCAATATGGTTGATTCTTTTAGACAAAACAGGGAAATATGATGAGATTTTGTTCTTTTTTTTAACAAATAAAGCTTTCCTGATGATCAGAATGCAGAGCTAAGCCACTAGAGGCCAGGCAGTGATGGCTTACACCTTTAATCTCAGGACTCAAGAGACAGAAGTATAGTGATCTCTGTTAGTTCAAGGCCACCCTGGGCTACATGAGATTGAATCTGTCTAAAGGAGAAACAGAACTCACACACAGGCGATCCCAGTACTTGGGATCTCACACTTTTAATCTCAGCACTAGGGAGGTGGAGACAGGAGTGATATGGCTGGGCAGAGAGAGGAATACAAGGCAGGAGGAGATAGGAGCTCAGTACAGTCTGAGGATCCTGCATTCTGAGAATGCAGTCTAAAGAGACAACCTGAGGAAAAGATCACCCCTTCAATCTAAACATTAGTAGAAGTAAAAGGTCTCTCCAGTGGCTGGCCTCTCTGCTCATATAATGCTTCAGCATTCACCCCCTAATATCTGACTCTGGGTTTTATTTATGAAGACCAATTAGAATTTGTGCTACAATAAAACATTTAAGACATATTATTTGACCTAAGGATTCTACTTCCAGGAAAAGGAAAATCCTATCAAGAAATGTTGACATACAGGAGAGGCATTTCTAAAAGTCATCATGACAGCATCGTTTGCAAGAGTGGAAGTTCAGAGTCAACCTGTAGCCAGAAAACCAGATCCTGGTGAAGCACTTTGAAGAAAATCCATACAACACAACAGAAATTGCAACTTAATAAAAAGACACAGGTTCATCCCCAGCAAACTATTTGAACTGATACGGAACAACTGCAAAACTCACTGTTTTACTCATCCATGAACAAAATTCATTGCAGAAACAAACAGATTTATGTTTGAGGAAGTGAAGGATAGAGGAGGGGAGGGAGGGAACTTATAGATTCCTTGCCTATGTGTTTAGGAAATAGACTGGAAGACAAACACATCCAGCTTCCTATCACCAGTGATTTTCCTGCAGGGAAGAAAAATGAAAGAAGGTAGGGATGCAAGACAATGAAAGGAGAGATGTGGACCTGATCATTGTGTTACTATCAATAGCTATTCCTTAGAGTGTGTCTGCATGTATGTATCTGTGTCTGTGTGTGTCCACGTGTCTATGTGTCTGCGTGCCTGTGAGAAAGGAAAATAGTGAAAGTGATGAACTCTAAAGTGGATTTATAGACAACAAAATAAAAACTTGAGATGGCACATTGTCGAAGCTGGGTGTCTCACATCAATTTAGAGTGTGACAGGGATATACAACCTCCAGGAAACAAATGGGACAGATGAGCATCATGGTCCTGAATACTTCTGAGAGTCCAAATCAACCTTTGGCATCATCACAGCACCAGTGTGTTTCAGCAGAGTGGAGTCTACTCAGGGCGGTTTTTACTCTTTCCCACCAAATTATTTTTGTAGAATCTGTTAACAAGCCTCCTAGACTTTCCAGACTGCTCTCATTTTACCATCAACCTGCACCCTTAACCCAGACTTATGCTGGAGCAAATTCAAGGCAGATACAGAGAAAACTAAGAAGATAAATTTTACAATCCTCCACTTTGCGTGGAGACATGCCTAGCACTGCTCACCACAGGTTCTCAAAGTTGACTTCTAACTTTTCACCCTGGGTAAAAGCAGTCCCCACCACACATTAGAGGTCAGCTGGTAGAGCACTTCTTCACTGCATTTAAGAGCACCCCCAGTCCCATCCCTCTGTCCTGCTTCTCAGATCCAAAATGGGCACAAGGCATTGTTGCACAAGGGTCAGGAGAGAATCAGAACTGCTTGCTTAGAGACCACTTGCTGAGCCACCAATGAGGGTCTCTGTTATCATAGCAGCAGGCAGTATCATATACAAGAGACAATGGAGGTTTGCTATCATATTGAAAACAAGGTTATCATCCCTTCCCCCCATTAATAGACTTATATTCTACAAAGAAGTACAGTGGAACTCATGTTGAGGTCTCTCCTTTCATAAGGTATGGGGCATGAACAAAAAGTCAGCATGACATGTGGTTACAAGTGTGAACTTAGTTGTGGTTTTCTGAAATGCCATAGCTGGTCAAAAATGTAGAGAGCATGGGGTTCCCAGCTCCAACTGATACATATGTACTGTAAATTCTACACATAAGATTCAAAGAACATTGCACAAAAAGGAACAAAGATTCAAGAGACAAAGGACATTTAGTGTGATATTTTTCCCTTCCATTGTAGTGGTTTGAATGAGAATGGCCCACATAAGCTTGTATATTTGAATACTTGGTTCACCGAAACTGGGACAGATTAAAAAGTGTAGCCTTATTGAAATAGGTGTGTACTGGGGCTGAGCTTTGAGGTTTCAAAAGCCCATGTCATTCCCGGTTCTCTCACGCTGCATCATGCCTGTAGATCTGATAAAAGATCTCAGCTACTGATCCAGTGCCATGTCTGCCTGCCTGACTGGCTACTGTCGTTTTCCTGGCCATTATAGTTATAGAGTCCTCTGGAACTGTAAGCCCCATTATATTCTATAAGTAAATTTGCTGCTTTGGTACAACAGAAGAAAAGTAATTAAGGCACAATATGGCACAGTGAAGTTATACCCAAGAAATCTCAGCAATATGGTACCTTCAATAAGGTCTGAGCAATGATAATATCAGTTGACATGCCATCATGGATGGGGAACTCTCATAGGTCCCTATCCCTAATAAAAAGATATAGGCAATTAATGACTGCCAAGAGAGGGAGAATCAGTCTTCCTCAGAGATGGACCCCACTGCTAGTTAGTTTTATACTAACTTGACACAGCTAGAGCCATCTTGAAAGAAAACACCACAATTGAGAAAATGTTCCCATCAGTTTGGCCTACAGACATTTGGCCTGATTGATGATTGATGTGGGAGGGTCCAGCTCACAGCAGGTGTGAGCATCTCTATGCAGATGATCCTGTATGCTATGAGAATGTAGGCTGTGAAAGCCAGGAGGAGCCAGCAAATAGGTAGCACTCCTTCCTGGCCTCTGCCACCAATTTCTGCCTTCAATTCCTACCCTGACTTCTATAGATGAAGGCCTACAAGTTATAAGTTGAAATTAATGCTTTCTTTCCCAAGCTGTTTTTGGTCATGGTGTTTATTTTTATTTTTTAATAATTTATTTGAATTTATTTCATGTGCATTAGTGTGAAGGTGTCAGATCCCCTAAAACTGGAGTTATAGATAGCTTTGAGCTGTCATGTGGGTGCTGGGAATTGAACTCAGGTCCTCTGGAAGAACAATCAGTGCTCTCAACCACCAAGCTATCTCTCCAGCCCCTGGTCATGGTGTTTTATCAAAGCAATAGAAACCCTAGGAAAGAAATCGGTACCAGGAGCTTGCTGCTGTAACAAGCGTGGCCTTAAATTTTGAGAAGGATTGTGGAAGGTCTTCGGAACGTCAGGCTAGAGAAGCCATTGAGTCCTCAAAGTTTGGTGAACTATTGTGGGAACTTACAGAAAGATGCTAAAGACAGTGGAAATGATGGGGGCCTGTCTTGTAAAGTCTCAGAAGGAAGTCTGAGAGTCCCTTAAATTCTTTATCAGAACCAGTTGATGTTTTTAATTAATAATTTGTGCTTCTACTCATGTGGGCCTGAAGAGGCAGCCATGATTAACAAGAGACCAGCACCACTGAAGTTAAACCTTTGTTTTGTTTGCATAATCTATACTGCTAAATTAGAGCTAAAGAAGAATTAGCTATGATTAAAAAGATACCAGCACCAAAAAAAAATGTTATCAGCATACTTGAGGCAAAATCTTATGGGAAGTGTTTTATCAGAGTCAGAATTTAGAAACTTTGGATTATAGGTAGCCAAGGTGGTAACTTTTGCTGGCAGATAAACTTAACAATGTGTAATGGTCACACAGGTGGTGCTGGTTTTCAGGGGGAACGGCTGAGACTTGACATTCTGTTGCAGGGTTGGAGTCATTTAGGAACAGAGTCCAGGAAAAGCCAGTGGCGAAGGTGCAGCCTCAGATGTAGGATTGAAGGGATCATGGAGAAACATTATGGCTTGGCACATGTCAGAGTCAGAGCCCTTGAAGAAAGCCAAGGGTAGGCTATTGGTGCAAGTGCAACCCAGTTGCAGCAGTACACCCAAGCATTTTGAGCATGCCAGTACCATGGGATGGCCACCAAGGTTAACAGCAATTATGGAGCAGAGCTAGAGAACTAAACTGAGCCTCAGTGACAAGTTACATGTACTGTAGGTGGCAGAGCTGGACAAGTGATGGAACAGGTGAGATCCTGACTCCCATAAGTCTAACACTGGCCTTTACATGGGCAGACTTTAATTTTACTTTGATTTGACTATGACTGGGCCGTGGTTATTCCCACTTGGAGCAAGAATGCACTTAACTTATTTTGATTTTATAAGAGCCCATAGTTGAAGAGATGACTTTGAAATTTTAGAGCAAGATTGGAGTTTTAAGAGACTTAGGTATTTTAAAGATTGAACTTTTAAAATGTTTTAATCTATGAAGACTGTGGGACTTCTAAAAGTCCTAACATTTTATACTTATTAATAATATGATAATGTTATTAATATGAGATCTTTAGAACTGGCAGGAAGGAAAGATTATGACTTAACAGAGGTGTATTTTTGTGTCAAGTTGACAAGGGGATCAGTTGTGATGGCTAATTTTATCACTCTTGACACAACACAAGTTCGAGTCATTTTGAGAGATAAAACCTCAACTGATAGAGTACTACTCAGCAGTAAAAAACAAGGACTTCCTGAAGTTTGCAGGCAAATGGATGGAAATAGAAAACACTATCCTGAGTGAGGTAAGCCAGACCCAAAAAGAGGAACACGGGATGTACTCACTCATATTTGATTTCTAGCCATAAATAAAGGACATTGAGCCTACAATTCGGGTTCTTAGAGAAGCTA